>NC_086050.1:15520483-15827177 GCF_947568885.1 Cydia strobilella
ACCCGCTTTTTTATACCCCTAAAATTTCTGCTATGAGATGTTGCTGCTTCAATAGGGATTGACCATTGTGTTTATGGACGCTCCAGTTATCGACGTTATTGAATATTTTCACATATTACCGATCACCACCTTTTTACATTATTCTGTAACATTTGAGCCCTTTGCATCTCCATATGAAAATAAATTACGTCAACATTACATACGACATTTATGTTACTTGCAAGAGCCTGACACTCTTTGATAGAGAAAGATAGTCTTATTGCGATTCCTATAAGAGAAAAGAGAAAATATTGCCATGCTTTGTCTTTAATCTTTATCACCGACCGGGCATTTTTTCATGGTCGGGTTATGGCATCATAGCAAGGAGGCGATGGCGAAATACCGAAATTTATAAGAGTGAAAGAGAAAAAGGATTATGCTGCCATACATGAATATGTCTTTCTCTTACCCCTGGTCGCTCGGTTTCATGTCTATAACTACTTGTACATATATATTATGTCTATGGTCGCTTGAGTTTTCATAAGTCATTCCGGTGCCATGATCCTCATTTTAAATTGTTAAAATGGTTTTCCTAAAAGAAAAACGATAAACAAATCCATAAAGAAATATTATTGTCTAAGTTACAATGCAGATTCTTCCACTATATAATATTGCTCTAATTTCATTACTTAAACGATGTCGTGTTAAGTGACAAATATTTATCGATAGTCGATAAAACAGTAGTCAATCTCTCTTGACATTTGATTTCTGCTGTGAGAATTCCGCTCTATGGTAATTTCAACAGCACGATATTTTTTAATTTATAATTTTCTGGGACAAAATATTTACACAAAGGTGAAATGTAAAGTTAATTACTTTAATTAAAACCCGTAAAATGTCACCTTTGTTAGACGGTAATGAAATGTTGTTTTTATTTAATTTCACTGCATGTAAGCTTCGCCCTGAGCTCTCGAACAAATTAAAAATAAAACTCACCCTAGCTGAAATTAAACAGAGATTTTAATCTTAAGTAAAATTTTGCGAAAATGTCATTGCAAATTTTGTCTTAATTTGTTTTCAGGTTGTTTGGTGATTTGTTTAGTGCTTGCTTTTTGTCGTTTGGAAATCCTCTTTTAAGACTGTGTTAAAGGTGACCCACTCATAGGTTATATGAAGCCAAAACCTACTATTTTACTAAAGGGGCCCACTGACTATCAGTCCGCCGGACGATACCGGCCTGTCAGTTGTTTGGAACTGTCAAATTTTTGTTCTAACTGACAGGCCGATATCGTCCGGCGGACTGATAGTCAGTGGGCCCCTTAATAGCTATCGTCATTCATAATATTTAAGGGTCAAAACACAACTGTCAAATATGTGATCTTAAGGGGCTCACTGACTATCAGTCCGCCGGACGATATCGGCCTGTAAGTTGTTCGGAACTGTCAAATTTTTGTTCTAACTGACAGGCCGATATCGTCCGGCGGACTGATAGTCAGTGGACCCCTTTAGGTTTCGCCGATTATTGATATTTACTCGTACTCGCTTTCAAATTCTCAAAAGGCTCAACGCCCATATCAGCATATGAGCTCATATGATATATACTCATGGACTTAGAGGAACGAAAAAAAAGTTTAATAACTGGATTACAGCACCTAATTTCAAAATTAGTAATTAAACTTTTTTTTGCATTACTCTAAATTTGTCCATGTGTTTATCGTTTTATGAATTTCGAATACCAAACAGTTAGGTACTTCTCTCTTACTCTTCAGTTAGCATAATATTGAAAGAGCGAGACGGCGCAAATTCCAAACTGGCAATTAGAGCACGCTCCACCTGTCAAACACACTTGCGTCGCACGAAGTAATTATGAAACAGACACAAAATAAAAAAGTTCGCCCAAATGACGCTGGATTCGATTTAAATTCAGAAGTTCCATTTTCAGAGTTAGAAACTCATTCTAGTTACAGGCTGGAAAGTTTTAACATTTTTTGAGAACATTAATGGGAATATATTGAAACAATTTTAATATTGTGTTCAATAAAAACTTATGCGAATATGTGGGGCTTTTAAAAAATGTTTTTAAATCAATTTTCAAATGAATTTAGCTAAAAAATATTAAATTATATTACTTTAATGGATTAATCCAACCATTTTAATGGATTAACCACTCGTTAAAATCAATTTACTTCGAACATATCCGTAAATTCTCCGAATATCACTTACTTCCAAAATGAATGTTACAACATGCCCCCAATAGCATTTTAAAGGACCTCACCTCTTTCATGCCGCCTTTCAACTCCCTCATTACTTAATTTTAAAAATCGCATCATTACAGCTCAGGTACAAAAACACATTAATTATAATTTAAAATTAAACGTGTTATTACTCATTCGGCTTAAGTAGTATTCGCTGTAGTTAATTTGGTGGGTGAAAGAGAAAAATCGGGCGCTCCCGGGTTTTAAACAAGGTTTAATTTGTTCCATTAATAAAGATGATGAAGACACACGGCCATTTTCTGTTGCTAAATTTGGACTGGCATACTAATGTGGGTTTTTGCCACTCCTTTCCAACAGGTTTTGGGGAGCCGTTTGGATTTCAATCGCGGTGACAAATGAGCATCGTGGGCTAACAAATCTGTACTTTTCTAGTAGCCAATAATTTTTCTATGGTAATCGGGTGGCTATTTCGTTTTTGTTGTGTAGGTTATGATATAGGTGTATATTTGTATTACCATGTCAACATGGTTTGATGATTGCTGCTGAGATTTATTTAATAGGTCGCTCAAACTACTAGCTATAATTATGTAAGTATCTCATTATCTTAAAGGATGACTCACGTTAGACCGGGCCGTGACCGGGCCGGAGCTTCCGGCGCTTCGTTTTCTATGGAAAGCATCACGTGATCACCTGTCATGTCATAGAAAAGTAAGCGCCGGAAGCTCCGGCCCGGTCACGGCCCGGTCTAACGTGAGTCATCCTTAAATCGTTGAAAATATATTTTATTAGACATAAACCTATTTTATTTCAATTCATTAAAGATAATCTCAACTTTGCCTAGCTTACTTTTTGCTTAGCTTTTTAATTTTTCTGACGAAGCCGCGCCGATTTGAAGGTATGCTATTTTTTGATTTATTCAATAAACTAGTCTGTGATATTAAATATATTAAACAACGTTTATAAAGTAAATGATTGCACGACACCACCACCAACGCCACCAACGCGAGCGCTTATTGAAAATGCTCCTCGTTATGGAGCGAAACATGTCGAGCAATCATCGACTTTATAAACGTGAGTGACCCGGTTTAATATATTTAATATGTCAGTGCCTAACGGAAGTTTTGTTATTAAAACTAGTCTCTGACTGCCTAGATGGATGGTCGAATTTAGATCGTCATCAACATTATTTATACAACACCTCTATTATATTAACAGTTTTATGAATTAGATTAATGTCGAACATGTCGAGCTATTCGACTTAATAATACGTGAGTGACCCGGTTTAAAATAATCTAATATGTTTGAGTCTCACGGGAGTTTTATAGTTTTATGAATTATTTACATTGATTAACCTTGATCTAAAAGAAGTCCCGAACATTATAGACCTTTAATGAACCACGAAAAGGTCCATAGTAAGAAACCTAATCTGGTCTGTAAAGGGGTTATTAAGGAAACATATAACAAGTTATTGTATTAATTAATAGCGGCTATTAATGCTCGAGTAGCATTAAGCACGTCAAGGCCGTCTATTCATAATCAAGAAAAGCTTTTCCCTCTATGTTTACGGAGTTTACTCAATATAACCAAGCCCCGTTCAGATTTCTCAACTTGTTACGGCTTTGATATGATACCAAGAAATTAGAGCGATTAGAAGATTAGATTAGAGAGAAGCTTTTTAGGTGATATTTAGCAATGGAAACTAATACCAGGCATAGATATATACACGGAGGCTAAATATAAGTGCATTCCTGTTGCCAGGGAGGTTTTGGGATTATACTGAGCAACTTTTACTGCGGGACCTATGTATTAATACAACGAGATCATAAAGTTAAAGTTAATTTTTTTTTCTCGTACCTAAGTGCCTCTTGCTAAATCGTGTGAAGATTAAATAAAGGCAACGATTTAGGATTTTCAGTTTTAAATATCTCGTACGAATGAATAATGAATCATCTTTACGACGACCGGTCTGGCCTAGTGGGTAGTGCTGAAACCTTCCTGTTTCAAAGCTCCAAATAAATTTTGAATACATAAGCCCAGGCCTCAGGCCCAGGTCTCAGGTGACCAATGTAACAATTAAAAAAAAACTAAATGGTTAGATAAAAACCTCGTTTAAAAACTATAGCACCTGATGGTTCCGAACACCATATCTAGTTTACTTTTATTTGTTATTTTTTTGAGAAATGTCATGCTATATATCGTAAAATGGAACACATTGATTAGCGACAGTAGGTAGGGTAGTTTTTATAATATTTTTGACGTTTATAAAAAGCCAGTTGAAGGTAGATCGATTAGATGCCCGCTCATTCTCGTATGCGCAAGCTCGTTCGTCGTGATAAATCCAAAATGTGTTAAAACTGTCGATTTATGTGCTCAAAACCCTCGCTGCAGCCACTCCAGCATCAGCTCGCCGTTGGAGAGTGTCGGTACCGACCAGCTGTTCGACATGCAGACACGGGGTGAGTTGGCTTTCGATTGATTCGCTTTCACTGGCAGTAGATCGTTAAATTTCTCTTCAAATACAATTTCCCTATCTCGAGGGCGATTGTACAGCACCTGTCCCATGGTTGAGTTAGCGCTGTGTGTGGCAACCCGCAGAATCATACAGATCTTTATCAACTGATCGGCATCTAAGCAGGTGGCACACAATGAGTCAGTTTGTCAACTTAAACTAAGTTATCGCCCACGTTTTTACATGTTGCTGAAGGAGGGTTATGTTTTCGACCGTATGGAGTTAGCTGTAGCTATGTATGTACGAGTACATAATTATATCTAAATCTATGGCGCGGCTTACATTAGGTATTTGACGGTTTACAATGTATGAGATGTCATTACATTCGTCTGTTGTTGTAAGAGCGACTTTGGCTAAGTACCTATATACAGGATCTCCTTAGCCATTGGACAAATACTGAAATCCCACTTAGGGTTACTTCTCAGGAATGCTCTAACGTTAATTTTTTTCCAAGTTATTTCCAAGAATGGACGACAAAAAGAAACAGACTGTATTAATCATTGGCAGTGCTTTTGACAATTTGTTCGAAAATGTGCTGCAATGATGACATTTGTCAAAAGTCAAATATTAGTGTCATAAATAAAAAAGATAATTAAAAAAGGTCGAAGAAGGTTTCATACTATTTATTACTTCTTCAGGAGCTAACACACATACAGGCAGCTCCAAAGTAAAAAAAATCTTAATTTATTCATTCCTTCGTAACCGCTGTATAAGTACCAAAAAACCTTAGCAACAGTGGGTTTTTAATTTTTGTATTTGTCTTGTTGCCGTTACTTTTTGTCAAAATACCCGTGCTGGACAAAAGTGAATAATTGAATAGGCAATAAGGAAAGAAATTATTCCGTTTCTACGCAACTAAAAGTTTACCGTCTAACTGTAGATGGTGCCGCTTCTAACTTTTGTAGCTTACACTTAGTTTTCTAAGGTTTTCAAATGAATACGACATTATTTTGTCTATTTTTTAACGTGAATCATTTACAAGCCTTAACAGTTCCTTGTAATAATGTGGTTTGTAGGTATAATTTAATTCTCCTCCATTTCTTTAAGTGCTAAGGCATCAATATAAAAACGCCTAAACCTACAAACAATACAACTGAAATACGAACGAATGTATTTTTAAATTAAGATTTAATAATGATATCTCACACAGACATAAAAAAACAATCACTAAAAATCCCAAGAACTAAGAAATTTAGGTACTACTAATAAAACTAAAACTAAATTAATCTTTAAAAACTAATCGAATAACCCACCCCGCATCGTTCCCGGCGAAAAGGTGCCCATCACGCTAGCCGCGTTTCCTGAACCGCGATGGACAACCTCTGCGCCAGGAACGACCCGGAGCGGGGGTCGTGGCCCATCTCCTGCAGGCGGCGCCCCAGCTCCCCGAGATTTTTTTTACATACGAACGATAATTGTTATTGTTAAGTCAATAATAATTATTATAATGACTTGCTCGGGCACAAATCCGTATTTTTGCCTGAGTGAAACCTTTAGTAAATTATATCATTATTAATTATGATCTTATGTTTGAAGACAAATGCTTTTTAATGTAACTGTTGAAGACTGAAATATGTCATATATTTTTAAGTAGGTACGTAGGTTGCTACCAGTCAAGTGATAAGCTTATTTTTTTTACAATACCATATGACCGCATTTTTATGTAGTGACCGAAACTGCAACTTGTAATTAGTTTAGCTGAATTCTGCGTAAATATAAAGTGGAGTTGGTCACTTTCTGCATAACTACGTTCATATGACAAAATTCCTTAATATATTTTAACCTACTTAAATGTATAGGTACATACAATGAATTGTTTTTCTTTGAGCTGTATCTTTTACTGAGGTGTGCCAATAAAGAGTATTCTATCTATCGCTGGTTTCGCTCATCCAGCCAGAATAGAAACGTTACTTTGGTCCTTCATTCTGTGTTAATAAAAAAGTAGAGTTGGTCACTTTCTACAAAACTACCGTCATAATATAAAATTCGTAAATCTGTTTTAGCCTACTTTTATAGTTAATTTGGTCCCTCTTCGCCAGTCGAGACTTTCAAATATGGAAAGCCCACTTCCTTAACGACCTTACACTTAGTGGCGTAAATAAATGCCTAGTTTACAAAACCAACAAGGCCAGCTATTATTTTATGCCGTTAATTCTATTGGGTCGGCTTATCTGTTAGCCATAATAAAGTTTAAGCACACCGCGGTGTTCCATTCTTCTGGAAATTGATAGACATGAAGTTATCATTTGACAGGGTGCGTGCCGTTTTGTTTTGTCACGCAAAGCTGCCGTGCCCAAATTGGCAGAGAATAAAATGTGGGCAGAGGAAACAAACCATAACTTTAGTAGTAGTTTATGCAACTGCTACATAATGAAAGGAATTAAACGACGAGAGTGGGTTTATGAAACGGGCTAAAATGCGAGTTTCATAAAAATATCATACGTGTTTTAATGCCTTACTATGTACAGTTACATACACACACACACACACATAATTATAAGGTATCTGTGATGTGTTCAGGATCCGCATATTACCACCGCCCTTGCGGCATTTGATCATATATATTTAATAAAACGTCATTTCGACTAATAATATAAATAAGGTCAAATCAAATTTCTGTGTTTTTTCAGATATGTTCGAAATATATATCAGATATATATCAGAGATATGTCAGATATGTTGATATGTTGTGGATTCCCAGTCCACTATAACTTGGATCTTTTTAAATCAAGAGTGAATAGACATCTTTTAGGTAAGCATGATCCATCCTAGACTGCATCGGCACTTACCATCAGGTGAGATTGCGGTCAAGTGCTTGCCTTTTTGTAATAAAAAAAAAAAAAAAATTTGATTTTCATTAAAAAAAAAAAGTTTATTCAAAGATCTTACTTACAACTAAATACATATTTTCTTCTGCCATTGTTGGCAGACGAGGCTCCTTTGCGTTTGTGTTAGTGTTATGGTATTATTTAATCAATATCAACGAATATGCATCAAAACAACTTATCATTTATGTTGGTCGAAGTTTTCGGTTTTTGAACGCATCGTAGATTATGTAAATAAACAAATATTGTCTTTCGTTTGTGATCATGGGTACATAATGCGAAGTACTATATGTAAGTTCGCAAAAAAATAAAAAATAACTAGTTCTTGTCAAACTGTAATTTACAAATCCTTAATTAGGTATTCAACTTACAAAAATGGATTAAATAGCTAAGTAATTTTATACATTATAACCTTTAGTGCGGTCATTCCCTTTTTTGTATAATCTGACATATTGCAAAGTCTGGCGCTGGAAATACTTATTATATTTAATATTATCTCAATGTCTCACGTGGTCTCACGGAAGTTTTGTTGTTAAAATTGTTATTTAAAATATATTTTTTTATAACAAACAAAACCATACCTTATTTTTACCAGATATAGTGGCAAACAAACGTCCGGACCTGAGGTTAAGCAGATACCGTAGCCTATGGGCGCTAAATATTTATGGATATTTGTGTGAGAATTGACTAGAAAAAATTACATGGAAGGAGAAGTGCATATTTTTTGTCAAAATTCCATCTCTATCAGGCGAGGCTACATCTCAACAAGCCGATCCTTTCTGAAGTATGGTGATATCATACATTAGTGTGCGTCTACAATTTTACCTATTTAAAATACTTACTCTTTGCCACAAAACTGTGGCGTTTTACGCCCTATTCGTCAACGTGTCGTAGGGAATAGGTAAACCTTGCAACTACACGTCAACAGGGCAAAGACCCTTCATAGGGTTCCGTGGTTTATGAACCCTTTTCTAAACTTATTCCAAAACGGTGACTATTATCTACTAATTATGAGGCACGTTTCGATAAAGGGCATATATAATTATCATTAGGTACTTATTGTTTTTTAGGGTTCCGTACCCAAAGGGTAAAAACGGGACCCTATTACTAAGACTCCGCTGTCCGTCTATCCGTCTGTCCGTCTGTCACCAGGCGTGATAGCTAGACAGTTGAAATTTTCACAGGTGATGTATTTCTGTTGCCGCTATAACACAAATACTAAAAACAGAATAATATATGAGTTGTGTGTGTAATGACTGAAATTTTAATTTAATTTAATTTGATTTAATTTTAATTTAATTTAATTTTAAGATTTGTTTTTTTAATGTAATATGGATCTTGTTATCTGCAATAAAGAAATACAATACAATACAATAAATATTTAAATTGGGCTCCCATACAACAAACGTGATTTTTTGCTGTTTTTTCCGTAATGGTACGGAACCCTTCATGCGCGAGTCCGACTCGCACTTGGCCGGTTTTTCAACCAGTTCTGTGAACAATATTTATAATAGTTATTTATGATACAATTGCGGAAAGTAGGAAATTCGCAACGAGTGGTGATAAATTCAGTAAGAAGTGCGGGAAAGTATAATATATGTACTGTGAAAATAGTTATTTGTTTTGTAAGGGGAAAATGTCATTGTTTAACTTCTTGTGCCAACTATATTGATTGATACCCAAGCAAGCGAAAGATTCCAAAATT
Organism: Cydia strobilella; assembly: GCF_947568885.1. Classification (NCBI taxonomy): domain Eukaryota; kingdom Metazoa; phylum Arthropoda; class Insecta; order Lepidoptera; family Tortricidae; genus Cydia; species Cydia strobilella. Next base: position 15,529,718 of record NC_086050.1, read on the forward strand.
GGCATTAGACTACGAGAGTAGTGGTTCAAAATGTGGAATCTTGAGCATTGCCAAGGAAAAATAGGAAGGTCTTTTTCCAGCATTGGAATACCACTACTCAGCTCCTAATAAAATGTAACGTCAATACGCATAAGTTTGGCTGCGGGATAAGTGTGGCTGGCTTTCAGATTGGGGCCTGTTTACACATTGTTTTTGCGTTGCGACTTGCGTTTGTTGAAAAATGTATGAACTTGCAATAAACACTAATCAACGTGTAAACAGGCCCCAATGTGAAGGCCAGCCACATTTAGCCCGCAGCCACACTTAGCCGTGTTGACCTTAATGATATTTTATACGGGGTCCCCTTGTTTGACATAATTATTGAAAGTCATAATTGTCATATTATCATTAGTCATGATTCTGAAACCGTTAACTTTTTAGGATTTTCCTCAGGTTATCCTATAGATAGGATAGGTTAGGTTAGGTTTGTTTTATGGCAATCCTGAAAAGTTACGCGTTTCTGAGAAATACCAAATTATGACTAACGAAAATGTGAACAAACAATACATTATGACTTAAAACTATATGGGAAAGAATAGAGACCCATTTTATACATTTGTATTGTATTCTTAAATGTTATACAACACGAACAAAAACTATTAACTATTTATAATATATCACCAACCATTATTTTGATGCTTACCCCTTTTGGACATAAAAACACTTTTACGTATTCCATCTAGAGTATTTTAAACTACGTTTTTACGACATTATTATCTGTGTCAGATGCTGGCAAGGATATATTTCGCTCGTAATGGCTCTGACTACGGTATCTTGAGCAGTTAAACATTTTGTAGTCATAATGTTTTTGTTATGGCCGTATTTGGTTTGTGTATCAGTCAGAGGAAAGTGCAGCTGTAAAAGTGGTAATAATGTCGGAAATGGGAATTATCTATACATAAAATCAGCGAAGAGAACAGAATAACTAACATGCCAATTCGAGTTTTTGTTATTAGATCTGTTTCCAATATGGTACTGATCTAATAACAGAGACTTCCGGATCGAGCGCCATCTTGATAATTAGCAGCGTGATTAATTCCTTTGTTTTTTGCACATTCATATTGTTTAAAGTGTAATATTCATAGCTTATTGTATAGTAAACTAATGTGGTAGTGTACAGTGAATGGAAAATTAATCTTGAAGCGTGTTGTTTAACCACCATTTTTATTTGGCGTCTACACATTGGTGATAGCCCACGTGTTTCTTGTAAAGTCGAGCAATCGCCTTACAAGAGATAATAAAATCATACACAGCTCCCGTGACCTTGATACTGGCGAAATGGTCCCACTGGACTGGAGCCATAATTAAAAGAATAAACGAATGAAAGATCTAATAACAAAAACTCGATTTGGCAGTTAAATAAATGACGCAAATCTTAACAGCAGTGTGTAGACGGCTGAGCACATAGATAGATTTATATTGTACTTTAAAAACTTACTACTACTTGTACTTGGATTTAGAAGTATTTAACAAAGTATTTAGAGATTGTGAAGAGGCTGTTTTAGCTGCAATAGTGAAGATAATGTAATAATCAGACTACTATATGCATTACAGAATACCTACTTAGCTAGGTACTGTATATTTTTCTCAAAAATAATAAAACTACAGCAACTTATTCTACATTCAAATATAACTTATGCACCTAACCCTCATCTTACCATAGTATAAGAAAAATCAATTGAATCATATACATGACAAAAAAGCAAACATATAAAACAGTATCAAACCTCAGTTAAGATAAAGCTATTCTATCCTATAAGAAAATCTTTTCTTTTTTTGTTGAGATAAATCACGATTACAAAATATTTAATCTGAAAGAATCGTTAAACCAGATTGGTTTTTCTCGATACTCCAAATTATTTAGTACCTACTTGATTTAATCATATATACCGACAAGCACGACAAATCTACAAAATTAAACCATTCTAAAACTGAAAAGTAAACACGAAATATTAATTGTGACGTTTTCAACCAAACGGTACGACATTATCGCTTGTTGATAAGGTTGATTTCTAATTGAAGCTATAAATAGCGCCTTACTGACAAGCGACCATAAGTACTCTTTTGGTTGAAAATGGCACAATTAATCACCCTAGATTCTGTAGTCATAGTTTCGGTGTGATAGCCCTACCAGGTGGCCGTGGTAATGGCTTGAGATCGAGATAATCATCCAGATCCGGAAACATCTACCCACCCGGGAGATTGGGGTTGTATTGCAGTAAGCGGTCACTTAGCAGGGGGCAACAAGATTGATGCGATTTTAAAAAGTGCTTGGTTTCTGTCCATTAGTGTTTAGGTAAGTTTAATATGAAGGTTACCCGCTTATTGCATAAAATATCCGCCTAAAAGCGAAAGCCTAATGGAGAAAGTTAAGAATTAGATTTAAAAAAATGTTATACTAAATCTTAAACTTTTGTTTGTTGTTTTCGCCTATATTAGGACTGGTCGACTGTGTCAAAGTTGTGGGCATTTCACAAAAGTTCTAGAAGTAGTTTTAGGAACCACAAATACATGGGTATTTGTTATAAAGTATATACCCATATCTAAATAATACTGCATATGTTTTGCATTACCTTAATAAATAAATAATAAATATTATAGAACATTCTTACACAGATTGACTAAGTCCGACGGTAATCTCTGTGATTCAGGAACAAATCTGTGTTCGTCACACTAATAAATGCCCTTACCGAGATTCGATCCCAGGACCATCGTCTTAATAGGCACTCACTATCCACTATGCCAGACCGGTCGTCAAATTGTCACCCTTGAAGTAGTAATCAGTAAATTTGCAGAACTATTGCCGCCTTCAGCCACGCAATGACCTCGTAATTCTGCAATTATACGAGTAGTTGGTCAAACCAAATTGTCAGTAAATAAGAACAAAAAACTATACTCATCCTTTTCTTTTGGGTTCTAGTTCTAGTGTAAGGCAAAGATAGTATGATTCTCTCTGTCTATGTTTGAAATGAGATAGTCCTTTGACAAACTATAGGCCAGCGCCTAGATTGCTCTTAATCCTGCTAAAAGGTCATAACCCTCATCATTACACAAGACTATTTTGCTTTTCTGCTTCTAATGAGCAGTCATGAAAAGTTTTTATCACCAACTCCTTTAGCTATAATATTATTGCCAAGCTTGTATATTCATCAGACATCCAGTTTATCCATGATCTCTTGATTAAAGGTATTTTATGGTTTAAAAGTCAAACTTAACATTGGTTATACAGAGCGATGCGCTCAGGCATAGCAATTACTGCACTGTAATTATACTGAGACTTTTCATTGCGATTCTATGCGTTAATTTAACCTCGTTTTATAGGATTTTAATATTTCTGCGGTTATTAAGTTAATGGTGTAAGGACGGCGTTAACGTTAAGGTGACTGTCCGTTTGTAACTGCCGCTGCACTGCAGTTGCGACGTTACGCGGTGCCGCACTACTGTAGCAGCACGACTGCGGCTGTTGCGGCGTGCAGTCGCGACAGCGTTCGTTAATGGCTTGTCAATGTCAAGTCATATAATGTCAGACGTACAAATAAAATACTAATTTACTTTTGAATTTTTTACGTGAAGAAGCGATTGACGATAATGCTACATGCTACATGAAAAAGAAGACCAGTTTGCCTTTCTACAATAGTCAGAGTCCGACGAAGGCAGCTACGCAATATTAATAAAAAATCTGATATTTAATGGTGATCCTTTATTCAGATAATATTGCCGATTAAATGAAAAGCAATTCAACATTGAATGAGACTTAATAATTGACGAAATACAATCAAATTACTCAAATAAAATTAATGCAGAGGAAAAATTATTCTTAACATTAAGGTAAGTTCACAATGTGAAATTTTCTTCCCCATCCTCTTGCCTAAATGCGTGACCACCAGGTGACCACCGCACACAACAATCCGATGCGATAAATAAAATTATTTGTAAGAGCTATAAGTAATTGCGCAATTTACACTTCATATTGTCAAGTTTCCTATTTGAAACTGAAACACAAATTAAAATGCCTCTTGTGTTGCAGGTGTCCATGGGCGGCACGGAACTCTTTATGATATGACCGTGCATCCATATAAAACTTGACGGGCGAGACAAGAAATCCTTTATGAAGAAAGCTATTGCCCTCACCTTGGCCGATAGAAAGAACTTCAAATAAATTAATTTGAATAATAAATGGTTTCCTCGTGTTGGTGTGATGAAAAATTGCGTGTTGCACTGTAACAAAGTTTGTTTAACCCTCATGCCTTAAGACCCCCGCAACTGTCAATATTCTAAATTTTAAACCATTCGCTTCTCTCGTGGTTCAATTTTGTATCCTTTCGTATGTTTGGATATCAATATATTACCAGGAGGTATTAAACAACATCTTTGCTCCTTGTAATAAAAATTAATGATTGCTTCGTTTATTTAGCTCAGGAATGGCTTTGCAAATTTTGCAATGACAAAATTAGAAAGTGTCGCCATAAACGACATTATATAATATGATATTACGACTAGAGTTGCCAGGAATATTCGGCAACTATTCGGCCTATTCGGCCACTTTGCCGATTATTCGGTATTCTATTTGCCTCTCTATCGCTCGTGCCCTGTCGAGCTTATAGCTATCCTCGCAAAACTACGAAAAATTAAAAATACAGTTTATTTAATGAATTTATCATGAAATAAAAAAAATCACGTAGGAGAATATAGCTTGGCCAGGATTACGGAATATTAAGTAATATAACTTAGTTTTATTGGATGTATATACTATAGTAACTACATCCAACTCCAACCGTAACTTGGCTGAAATCAGGGTAGCAAAAATACAAATGCAAGTTACATCATATATTTTGTAAGTGATTCGATTCGTAAGGAGATTTGATTCTTAAAATTGTAACAAGCGTCCACTGTTAAGGACGCTTAGCACCTTGTGGATTATTTCTACCTATTTGTTACCATTGGTTAGATATTGTATTGCATGCCAATTTTGCTTAATTTATTTGATAAACATAAATTTTAATATAATATAGAAAGAGCATAATACAATACAATAGGTATTAATAATAAATAACATAATAATTAAAACTAATAATAAACTAAACATCTAATATGCGCCTCCACCCTGCATCGTACCCGGCTCAAAAGTTCCCATGATGCCTGCAGCATTCCCTCGCTGCACTGCATTTGAGATCTGTTGAATCAGGTACATTTTGCTAATTATAGGTATTCTGCTATTTCAGGTCATCACGTGTGGTCAGGTCATTTCCTTTTTAGATACGGCTGTGGGATATGTACAAATTTCTAGAGAAGGCGGAGAATGTAAAGTTATAGCAAGAATAGTGCCTGGGCATAGATTTAATAACAAACTATGCAATTATTTTCTGGTTCAACAAGAGTAGAACCTACATCAACTTCAACTGAATGCTAATAAACAAAGCCCTCATTGTCAACCTCACGTGCAGAACATGTTGAACATATAATGTATACACTTTTTTGGGAAACAGGTTTTTCCTAAATTAATAAAAAAGTAAAAAATAAGACTGTTTTATTTTTCACAACTCTTTATTATGTTTAGTTTTGTCCGCCATGATCATGATATCAGCAGCTTGAACCTTGAACTGCAACTTGTACCTGGAAATTAGAAATTATCTTTTCAGTTTCATCAAATAAGTTACATACTCGTATATGTATGTCTGTTTATTGAATTTAACTTCAAAGCAGTAAAACGGAGCTAGTAGGGCACAAGCTGTTTTAAACGGTTTGTCTTTAGATATTATGGCCACATCATCACAGAAAATAAATAGGTAATAGTGATCCGACCACAAAAATGGACTTTTAAATATTCGTAGTAAAATAATATTAATTTTATACTTACATCGACGTGATCCTCACAGCAATAATGTAGTAACAACTTGAAGTATTCCATTCCACATTTACTTCACGACAACACCGTCTTTCACGTAGGTCTTCGCAGACTATTATTTTTGTAAATCATTCCCACGAATGGGAACAACGTTTTTGATATATTAAGCAATCAGAATCTACTGTATAGGGTGGTTTAGGTATCAAAATTATAAATCAAATCGTAAAAAACTAGCGGTTTAACTGAAAATTTTCATTATGACAATTGATGACAATGACAACTTTGACGTGAGTGACGGATTTATTTACTATGGTTCGAAAACTTTTATTATACGATGACTTTATTATATTCAGCCTCGCGAGAAGGTCATCAGTATATTTGTTGAAATATCTTCAATCTTCGATTATTAAGTATATCGCAGCAAATGTCGGAAACTGTTTAAAAACCTCATATCTCGAAATGGTTTTCGAAATAGAACATTAAAAAAAAAAGAACAATCCTAATTGTGCATGCATACAACTAGCGCGGTGCGTGTTGTACACAATTATTGTGTACAACACACACGTTTCCTAACTGGCTCTGTGATATGGCTCAATATAGATTAGCAAAAAAGTTTACAGTAGGGACAGTCGCCATCAGATATATCGGAGCGACCGAGGTGCTAAAAATATCTGAACACTAGCGCCTTGACAATAAAGGCGTGTTCAGATATTTGTGAGCTCCTGGGCCGACCCGATATATCTGCGATATATGGCGACTGTATCATCGGGGTTGTATATCCTTGGGTGTAATAAGCTCCTTATTAGAACGTAGTGGTTATATCCTCTTTGCTTAGAACTACTCATATCTGTGACCCAAAGACATTTCAGTGCAGGTGACAGATTTGACGTGCGGTCTGCACGTAGTGATTATATGCTCTTTGGTCTGCAGCCGCAGTTGCAATAATACACTAAATACGCAAAAATGGCCATGCTACGTGCAGTCGGCCTTGTCATTAATTTTACTATGGAAATTGACAATAACACCGACGTGTCGGTACCAGTAGTGCAGCTGCGGTTGGGAAAACGTTAAAATCACCATATTACGTGCAGTCGATATCGTCATTCATTTTACTATGGAAATTGACAATAACACCGACGCGTTCAGGCCGCTGCAGTAGTGTCGGAGCAGTAACGCAGCTGCGGTTGAAAATGGACAGTCACCTTTAGATGTTATTTCAGTCTGTAAAGATTTTAAAGAGCTAGCTTAAATTGTGTTATACCAATATGAATATATATGTAAATTAGGACCAGGTTTTTTAAGGAGTTTCAAATTTGGTGATCAGTTACAATTTTTGGGTTAACAATGATTAGTTTGGTATCATTTGCTTTAATATGATAGCAAAATGTAAATAATTTGGTAATCATTTCACATTAAAACGGAGTTGTAATTTTGGTGATCATTTATTTAAAAAAAAACTGTTTATTTCATTAAAAAACATGCATATTGACAAAACAACTACTTATCTTAAATTAAAAAGATTTTTTTGAGTTAATTATACAATACTATTACATTTTTTTTCATATCTTGAGATACATACATAAACGTGAATATGAAGTGAGTTGAATTCTGTTACACTTCCCCGATGTCTTCGATTTTGTATGCTTAGCTCGAGGCTCGAGGTAACATTTGGCGAATGTGATAAACTAAGTAAGTAATTGCTGATGAATATGTAGTAGTATCTAAATACGTTTCCAATATGTCTTCGCCATGTGTGAATAACGAATCCCACCGACACGCTTAATAAAACCTGCTTCGTAGAAATCCACATTAATGTAACAAAATACAACATCTGTTTACTAAATATTCCAAACCCATATAAATTCGCATTAAACATTACGACTCCCTAAAACCCCTTTAGATACTAATACACTCGAAAATGCTAAGTTACCACTCTGTCATATAGAAGCAAAAAGGCGTAAGTGTACATAGTTCTAAAACATCGTTGCAACATTTTTCTTTGACGCCTTTCCTGACCTTTTTTGCCCGACAGTAGCACTCGTTTTTAACGCTTCCTAAAAGGACCTGATAGGCGAAAATAAAAACAAGATAACCCTTTGAGCGTTGTTTCTATTATTATTGTCAGAGGGCAATGGTTTGTCTGAAACGGCGAGATCGAAAGCGTTGAGTTGAGTTCGAATTATCGATCAGTAATGATTTTTATTTTGTACGTTTGTGTAATGTTATTTTATGCTTTATTTGATTTTTTTTTTTTACATTTGCTTACGTTTGTTTATATTAAAGATTCTTTCTTTAATAATCAAGTTTCTTTTTTATTCTTGAAATATGTTTTTTTTTGGACAAGTAAATTAAATTATAAAAGTCAGCTTTGACAGGAACATGCCTGACGTATACGTGTTGGGCAAAACGATTTTTTTTTTAATATTTTAAATCGGTTTACAAAGCTTCCTCTTAATGTAATCAAGTATATGACTGATTAATTATAATAATATTAATATCATTTGATATTTAGATCATCATATCATTTAATATCAACTTAGTTATAAGATATTGACGTGTAAACTGTATTTAATGTATGTTTATAAATAAATAATCTGAATCTGAATCTGAGACACAAAAATTTGCCCACTCCATTCTTGATCAGCAACACAGGATGGCTGATAGCTACACAGGAACCATTTTGTTCAATATACATACTTACTAGTCTCTAGCCTACATAGACTTACCCTCTCACAAAAAAACAGTGGAAGTCTAGTCCAAACAAAATTCTCGTCGCAAAAAACCTTCATTTCCTCACAGAACCCTAAAATGAGCAAACCGGATACAAGAGCGTTCCCATCTGTTTTATTAAAAGTTTGATATTGATCTCGATCAAGGGTGTCATTCCAACAGCAAATCCAGCACAGACAGTGATTGGCTCATACGAGCCAGAGGGCATATCGCCGACATAATGAAAAATCGAAAAATGTAATCTGCCTCTCTTTCGCTCGAATATGCAAGAGCGATAGAGAAGCCGACAATGATTTTCGATTCTTAGATATGGGCAGTTATGCCCTTGCCCTCAGTTTAAAGTGGTGCGCAGACAATTAAGCACGCTTGACTGCACTAGTACATATACATAACAGCGAGCGAGAATTCATTCATAAAGTGGCCATGAAATTTTGCGGATGGGTACATGAAAAATATTTGTCAAGCTTATTATTATTGTTATATTTTTCACCCATCGTTAAACAATGGTGTTCCGGACATGGAGGCGTACGCGGAGCCGAAGCCAATACGTAGAAGCCCTTTTTACACTGATGAAACGTAAGGGGTACACCGAGCGGATGCTGCCCTTGACCGTGGGACGCACGCATAGGCAGCACCCCTGATTATTATTATTATTGAATGAAGTGCCGCTTGTACCTACCTGACCTTATGTGGTAGCCCTTAAATAGAATCTAAAAATGTCCAGTCTTTGGGTTCAATGTATTGCACCCTATGGCTTTAGTATATCCCGCCCTAAGTAGGTACTCCTCTTGGCCATCGCTGTTAGCTAGGTGGTAAACGAGCAACCACAATAGTCAATCCTACGTGCTTGCTTCACACCGTGCACCGGCCACCGAGAATCGCTCTGAAATCCAATGGCTCGCCAACGCTCGCGTGTCCATTGAGAATATAGCCAGGTTTGAACCAGGATTTAATTGAATGATTCGCTCTGATCACTTGACTGCTGGTTAAAGTTGACTTTGTACAATTTATTGTTCATAACTCTGACACGCCTTCTGTAAAAATACCGTAAATGATGGTGTATTGCTTGAAATCACGCAAATAAAATATGCATTTTTTTACTTTTTTTTGGACTAGATTATCTTCTTTATCAGCCGAAACATGTTGTACCTACGGCAGAATTTGAGAAAAAAATGTAGTAGTGGCCTTGGTAGCGAGTCCCACATGCCCCCCCCCCCAATGGGCTTCCCCAGCCTGGGGGGTGAGATGCGTAAATGCATTTACCCCTGCGCCAAAAAGTGGTCACTACTTCAGACATTTTTGCCCCATTGGCTATCGGTTCTAGGAGCTACGTACTCCGCCTACTGCCACTTATGTCTTACAGCTTGAACGCACCCTTGAGACTGCAATATGAATATGTATAGGTATTTAAATCTTTGATATAAATCGTTTTTACAATACAATCTTTGCTTTTTTAAACCAACACGAATCGAGATCTCACAGTTAACGCCGTTGATTGCATTCGATTATCGATTCATCGATCTTATCCTGACGCTGCACGCTGTGCTGCAATATCAATTGGATACCTAGCGCATCTCAACAAAACCAGTATAAATTATAACCTCAAGACCTTCTTCAACTCCGTGTAAGCTGAGATCACACTTGTATTTGGTGTGTTTAAGGCGATATGCTCGAAAAGTGATGAGAATACCCCCGGTTCCTCTGTATAATAACTTGATACTTCTCGATAACAACCTCCTTCTTATTGGAATGTCGACAACGCGTTTTGAAATCGAAAAAAATACGTCCGATACATGAAATGGAGAAATGAAACGACTATTCATCGAGATAGGTGATTTGTGCTGGCAGGAAAGGGTGGCGTTTTGCATCGTGTTGAATTTGTTCGCAAATGTTCTGAATGTATTTATGAGATTTGTTTTGAGTGCATAAAACGATTGAAAACGAATTTGAATAACGGTTATGTTCTCCACAGCAATCTTAAAGAGATATGATCTTAATAATCACACATTCGAATGGATTTTAAGACATACACACATTTTAAATCAAATCTGAGAAAAAGTATAGCTATTTATTTTTACTGATCGTAATTATTAGACTGGCAACATAAGTGGATGGTTTATTTTCATGTAATATTTAAGAGGTATAATCGTACATAAAATATATATTTTTATTTAACTCAGCCTTCAGTTTTCGTCGGCACCAACATCCTTTGTTAAAAAAAGGACATTAAAGCAGTAAAAAATGTCTACAAAAATGAGGTTATAGCAGACGAATTCCATCAATTAGAGGCCGCTAGTGCCTTCCGAATTGTACAGATACTGACGCGGTGACATAAGTTCGGAGTATTGCAAAAAATGTTCCTCGCAGTAAAAAGTACTCAGACATGTCGAAGCTTCGATGGCGCAAAAACTTCGCCCAATAGGGGAATGCTGCGAAAAAATTCCCGTCCTTTGAATGGATGCGGCACGAACACAATGATATTGCAAAATCAATGAAGTCGTGAAGTTTAATATTTATCAACCAGTATTTGGTCTGAGGACACGCGATTAATGCAGAAGTTCTGTAATGGTCTGTCGGTATTGACTTTCAATGGTGCTTGGATTAAGGAATGTAATTTTATTCTTAATTTGTGACGATGGAATCTACAGGTGTAGTGTAAAAAATGCTTGACAAACCATTTCTGACAGGACAATGTAACGCCAAGACGCAAGAATTTAATAATTTATTTTTCTTTGAATTCATTGTTTTTAACAAACGTTACTTACGTAGGGGAAAGAAAAACAATTTTAGTTTATAAAAAAACAAGTAAGTATTAAATTTTTCTACAAGGTACCTTTCCAATTCTTTTAACAATAAATATGACTTAATTTCAAAATCAGATTAAGCACAACACAAAGTGGAAAACTAATAAAAACAATACATTCACATTGAACCTAATGTAACGAATCCTAATAGCTTTTAATCCACATTCTATCCACATAAACTTCAACACTGTTTCCAATAGCGTTCTGAAACTTCCTACATCCGACATTCACTAATGAAATCGCATCCTTAGAACAAGCGGAGATCGCATCAAAAAGCGTTTACCGCCAACGTTTTTTACCGCTAATTGTAAGTTATTTGGCCCAGGGGGTTATTCCACCAGCGCACAATAAACAGCCTTACTTTGCACACCCGTCTTCATAAATGTTTTCTCATTTCCCGTCTTATTACAATTGAATAAAGTGAAAAATTGTACGCATATCTTTGACTTTGACTTGTACACTTCTCGTCGCTTATGCCTGTTTATACAGAACTGGCATAGCTTTTACATTTACAAAATGGCGTAACTCTCTACACAGTTCTTGTAGTTAAGGCTGTTTATATATGGAACCTGTACAGTTCATGGCATTACTTCTATGTCGGCTACTTTGAATCGGGCTGCGAAAGGATTCCGTACGTTTGATTGGTCGAGTGTTTCTTTGCCAGTTTGATGGTCATTAGAATGGGTTGTTGGCAACAAAGTAGATTTTAACCCGGTGTGAGATTCAGCAGGACGATTTGTGAAAGGGCTTTATATCACGATGGTGGGATACAAGCGTCTAGCTTGTCACTGCAACCATCGGTCGCTTAAGTACTAGGGCTTTCACATAATTCGCATAGGTACAGTTAGCATAAGAATTTGCTAAGCGGGCGAGGTGTTCAAAATTACCTTGACACGCTCTTATTCTCTTAACAATAAAGTTGCGTCAAGATCATTTTGAACACCTGGCCCGCTTAGCAACTTCTGCTGCTGGCTATACGTATAAGTTGACGGTCTTCTAAACTTAACTGTGTTACCAAACATGACTTCAGGAATACTATTATTGTGTAGTTAATTTAGTTACAAAGTAGAAAATGAGAGAAAGTGATTAGAAAAACATTGGACAGTCGAACCAAGTCGCTCCAAAAATAACTGCTTATAAAAGACCAGTAAGTTCAGTAAGTAGATCAAAGATAATGTCAATTTTATTGGCAAAGAATATTTATTTTTTATTCGAAACATGTGTAGAAATTCAGCTGCTGTTGATACGTAGTATATTGTTGTTTAATATCGCTTTAGATATACCGATCGATCACGATACCTCAATATGTTTATTTCATATTGAAACATAAAAGGGCTATATTAGTGTCCAGTTAGGTACATGCAATTTATTTTACATGATTTTGTTTTGCATTTTACGCACCGTTTAAGCCCCATTTAGATGGTTCAAGAACATGCATGCAATTAAGCTTAGAATAAATTTAAAAGTGGAAAAATTACTGCCTTGGGTGAGACTTGAACTCACGGCCTCTGGATAGATAGTCCAGCGCTCTGCCAACTGAGCCACCAAGACCTCATCCATGGTCAGCAAATTTTCCCACTATATGGGTCTAGGGGACCCTAGCGACATCTACCGTAAGAGTGTTACACTCCTTAAACGGCCACCGCAGTTCCAAGTCATGTTGGAAATTCACCAGTTACGATGTGCTAACCATTCTAAATTAATTTTTAACAAGCAGAAACGTCTGCGATCGATGCTATTAAGCTTAGAATAAATTTAAAAGTGGAAAAATTACTGCCTTGGGTGAGACTTGAACTCACGGCCTCTGGATAGATGCATGCAATATTCGATACATTGCTAACTACAGAGTAGAATGAATTAGGTATCATCAGGTGGGATCTAGGTCAAACGCCTGCCTATTCATCATAAATAATAATAAATAAATTCAGTCGATCAACGAAATTAAATACCGCAATGTATCGAAAATCGCATGCAAGTTCTTGAACAGTCTAAATGGGGCTTTACTCATATTAGAATTCAAGCTTTTTTTATGTAGTAAGACAGCAAAGGTAGATTTTTTTATTTTATTTTTAAGTTTTTTAGCCTTAGAAGTACAACATTAAAATAATAGTCACACTTGAACATATATTCTAATTTTTTTTTCCTTAGTTGGGTCGTTTAGACTAGGTATAGTTGAGGGGTTTTACGGTACCCTAAAGGAATCCACACTGGTCATTAGATCAGATCTCTAATTTGTGTCATTACAAGCTAACATGAAAGTATAATGTGACTTCTCATGAGCTTCAGTCTCCAAGCTTTATGTGACGTTACTTAGTTTTTATTACTTCATAAAAAATCAGATGATGACTGCTGCTTGAGAAGCTGAGAGATAGACATTTGATATCATACAAAGATGTATGGTAACGAAACCACGTTATGAATTAGGCAACGCAGATAACTAATAATAATGATGATCTTTGAAAAGTGTTGCATCGGGACAATAAATTTTAATTGGTTTTGAGTATTTAATTTCAATTTTTCTGTTTTTTAAATTTCTCCGTATGATTTGTGCGTATTGAAATTTATCTGTCGAGTGGAAACATTAGAACATTAAAATTCAGTTAGTATGATTAGTCAGTTAGTTAGTTAATACATGTTCTTATGTTAAGAGATAACCGAGACGAGTACGAGACTAGGTACTAAGTAGGTAGTTAATTATTTTACTCATGAGACAAAGTAAAACTACTCATTGAGCTTTAACTTATTGTACAACCTTTACCACTTCTTCAAGCGATTTACAAAAAAAATGTAAAGTAAATAAACTATGATTAGAGACGATAGTGATATTGGCAAAATGTCTTCTTTAAAAACTTCGCAGCGACCTTCATGACATTTACATAAAATCCAACCTCACCTGTTACTTACTCATTCGGAAAACAAACAGCGCCCTAACAAACGCAAATGGAAAACCGATACCTAAACACGCTTCTAAAAACAAAAGCTAGTGCGATACATCAACTCGCCCGGTGGGCGGCAAATAGCCCGTAGTGCTAAATCGCGCGGGCAACGCGTATCAATGGGTGCATTATGGGACGCTCCGTTGCGCCAGCCCTGCGTGTTAAGGCAAAGATAATGTGGAATAGAGGTTTTTAAATTGGTCTGGATTAGGGTTGGCGAAAGATGGATGTGCTAGAAAGATAAACATGAAGGTTGATAGGTAGGTTGTATATAAAGTCAAAAGATATAGGGTTTTTTTTGTCAAGTAAATTAGGTTTAGAAGGAAAGCCATCAAAATGGAAGAAAGCATTATGATATGGACAGCTTGTGAATTTATGGAGTGGGGACAGAATATCAGTACAGTTTAATATTTTATATTTAAAATTTAATATTTAATGTGTGTTCCTAATCCCATAACATTAATCCATTTAATCTAATAATCGCAGATTACCAAATATAAATTTCATTTTTAAAAACTAATATTCATTAGCAATTTTTTTGTATTTTTTAAGTCATATGTATCTAGTATTCTCAAAGATTTATAAAACTGCAATTAATAATGTATTTGGAAATAAAAAAAAATACAATCTAAACTTATTTTACCTTTACGGGCTGGATACATTCTTTCAGTACTTGAGACTCAAATATTTGTACCAGAGTCGTTAACCTTTATTATATTGTCCACTGAAGTGACAATTTTCTTAAAGGTGTTCGGAATCGTGCGCGTCTTTTCTGTAGACATCGCAAATTTAAGGGAATCTAAAGCGAATTGTTACGCGACACCTTTACAGGCGAGATACATTTTTTTCAGTACTCGAGACAATAAGGAAAACGGGATATCTAATATGAATCGGAGCCGTTAACTTTTACTGTATTGTCCACAGAAGTGACCTTTTTCTAAAATGTGTTTGACCCAGTTACAAAATAAACAGTTTCACAGTAAGACAAAATACTGTCTACCTCTGACAGCTTAATTAAATGTCATCATTATTCCAAATTAGGGACAGCACCAAATTAAGCCAATAAACCACGCTACCCTCAAAGACAGTCCCCTTCTCCATTAACTATCGTCATTACTCTTTGGCCCATAAGCATAAGTACCCGGGCCCATACATTTTGTTCCCCATATATTTCCTTATTCCGGCGTCAGTGGGTAAATAATTTCCGTGCGATTGAGAATAAGTTTTTTTAGCTTCCCTTAAATTTATTGTCAAAGAACACAATACCTATAGTAACTATATGTATTTATTGCATGGGTTCTCTACTGGACAGTATACATGTTTTATATGTACCTATGTACCTAATAAATGCCATAAAGGAACAAGATAACATAATATACCTACATTGGTAACTAATTTAATTACTTAACTAAACGAAATTAAGTATCTTAATTTAGAGTATACAAATTCAAATAGGCTTAAAAATAATAATACAAACTAGGTATAAATAATCGCATTTAAACTATCGTGAGACATATTTCAAAATCTAAATATAAATATATATAATAAAATATTCCCAAAGAATCCGAAACATGTCGCCAAAAGCGACTAAAAATAATAGTGAGTAAAAACCGTACTGATAAATACTAGGTATAAATAAACTTAAAATAAAGGCCCTATAATAATTTAGAGTATAGGTATGTATAAAACATTAATTTTAGACATAAATTAATGCAAAATTAACACGTCACCGACTTCAATTTTCTTTGTTTCCCTCAATAAATAACAGCGAACACGCTCAAAATTCCGTAACTTGATAACAGCAGCTTCAAACATTCAATTACGCTTTCTTTTATATCCCGGTTCTTTGTTTAGATTTCCGTCAAAGAACGACGTAGAAAAATACTGACAAAAAGTTTCGCCATAGCCAAAGGGCCAGCCAAGCGTGAACCTTCAAAAACAGTGCAAGAACGGACCTAACGGCACGGCCGGTATCCGGTGGGTTTTCTTAGACTAAGAGCTAGCCCCGGAATATGGTAACAATAGCTATTAATTTAGTTTTATTCATTAGTTTTATTTGATATGATTCTATTTTATTTGTATTAATTTAATTTGGATGTATTTATTTTTAATTTGAATGTACCTAATATTATAAACTGAAATCCGGATACGGCCTTCACCACTGGAGGACTTCGTCACTTTTTCTTTAATATATGACATCTATTTAAGTTTATAATTTAATAATACTTATAAATTATAAACTGAAATACTTTGGAAACAACCATATCGGGGTAGCTCTTCGTCAACTCAGAGCTATATCTTATCTAAAATAAAAAGAAAACAACTATACATGAGTTAGAACATACTTAGCTCTCCCTAGGGTGGTAAATTTTCCTTTTCTGTTTTACTACTTTGTCTGTAAAACTTGTCTTAAGTCCTAATAGCATTGGACTATTTTCATCGGAGCGGAGAACAGATATTGCTTATAACCAATGCTATTGATTGATTTCTGCAGGTCTCCTCTTATCTCTGCTCATCTCCGCCTTATTGGAAGGCACCTATATCTTGTTGTTTCACAGTATACCGACGGCTGCTTTCTACCATTGTACCGCTCGCTGTACCGTCAGCAAGGCATTCACCCTCACACCCTAGAACCTTAGTAGTTTGTCCAATTTTTCAAGGCACTTTAAGCTTTGATGGTATTGAATTTTCATGTCTCAACACGGGTATAGGAAGCGTCAGTGGACAGCAACAATATGCATAGTTCCGCCCAGCTAAAGACTTACGCTAACCCCAAGTAATTCAAGTAACGTTACGGACCTATTTAAACTGAGAAGCCCCATCTTCCAACCATTCTTTACAGTCCTAATAGTCATTACAAATTCATTCAATTGTGAACGGTAATACCCAAGCATTAAATTCTAAATTAAAACTTTTTCAAATGGGCGTTAAGTCTGTTATGCATGATGTAGCCATCCCGTCATAGTGCAATTCCCTAACTAGCCTCGGCTTTGTTCGTCTAATGACCACAAGCTTCACTATGACCTCAGATTTACCCTCTAGATGGAGCTTAGAGAGATCCCTCATAGTGGTTATTTTTCCATGCAAACGTTTTCGACATTTTCCTCTCTAGATTTTGGCCCTAGATTTATTTATAGATATTTTTTTATATGAGTTTAATATTACCAGTGTGTCTGTACGTTTTGCTTTTTTTTATATTCTTGTTTTACAAGAACTAGGTTACTTCAAATACTAAGAACGGCTAAATAAATGCGCCGTAAGCAGACGCCTACAAAATCAGCAACAATAAACGCAAAAATCAAAACGCTCAGACACAAATAATTTCTTTTTCATTTCGTTCCCAAAGTGTCGTTACGATTAGTAAAGTTTTAGAGGAGGAAAATGTCGAGAACAAAACCTCAATTTCTGTGTGATTTCTGAGATTTTTACGCAGGATTAGGCGAAAACTAAGCTGCAGTTGTCTATATCGCACTAATTTTAGGAGCCGTCCCCGTCAGCGCGACGGAGATAATATTATTTACCTAAAATTTTCAAATCTGAGACAGGGCTCAGCTAATATATCCTCTTTGGCGTTGAAAATCGTAAGGGCCCGTAAATCGCCTAAGCGCACTTGTCTTATGTATATGTTGACCGGGTTTTTGTAATAGTGTGTAAGATCTATACGAAGTAGTCTCTACTCCGCTCTGACCCAGTTAGCTTCGCCCTTTGTGAAGTAAAGACGTTTCACATTTTTGCGGAGCACTTATGCAAAAATAAATATGCTCCAGTTCCGTCTCCAGGCTGTTTTCTATGAGCAAGTTTAAAATTACCGTTTCATTATTTATGGTAACTTTTATAGTTTCAGAAGCAATTCGAATGCTTCGTTGTGAAATGAGAAATGTCGACGGTGGAAATTTCAAATGTCGTAAGGGACAAACACCTACTTTTGAGGGGAGCCAAAAAATAAAATTCCATTTTTTTGAAATTTATAAGTTGGGAACTATACGCTTCCTATTAAGATGAATCTTAGATGTATACTTTTCAAATAACTTTATCTACACAAATCTATTAATTGAATATCAATAAATGCAGTAGTTTAGGAAATAGTGTCCCTTACGCCAAAAAATAACAAGAAAATGTGCGTTACGCCTCCAAAACACATTATTTATCTATACAGATGTCAGTCACGCGTGCATCTCGCTAGTACAGTCGACATTAAATGTATGTGGTTTTCCATTACAAAAGGCTCCTTATGCTTTATCAGAATGTCTGTTGGAATTTCTGATAAAATGGTCCTTATTGTACTTGAAGCATAAGGACCCTTCTGTAATGGAAAGCCTATGTTTACATTTTTCGCCTTATTACAAACGAGTAGATCGGTCGTGTTTTTTATTGCCACTCGTTGCGAATTTCCTATTTTTCGCACTTGTATCGTAAAGTACTAATACTTGACACCTATACGTTAAAAATAAAAATATATTTCAATTAATATGTATTAAGTACCACGTTTATTAAAATTAAAAGAACTAATATTGTCTTCGGTTACCGCGATAGTTACTCATGAAATAAAACTATGAAAACGGATTATATCGCGTATATTGAAGTCGGGATGTATTATAAATTCAATATACGCGATATAATCCGTTTTCATAGTTTTATTTAAAAGAACTAAATTAATCTGATATATCATATCAAAATTCTTAAGTTTTATTTGAATGTATGAATTAATAAACTAAAATGAATAAAATTACTAAATATGAATATTATGAATAGATTAAGATGATAAAATTGTCAGCAAGATAATTTATGTGTGACAACAATAAAATCCAGAAACAATAAAAACTTGGGCGAAATCCGAATCGCATACCATGAACATAACCACTTAATGAAGAGGCGTTGTTGAATTCTTAATTTATTACCCAAAAATATCGCGCGGTTGTTGAGACAAAGTCCTATCACACTTCAAGCTTCATAATCAGATGAGCCTTTATCAAAGTAAAAGAAGGTGTAGATGTTTATTGTTTAAAATTTTGTCTTTACACGCCTACCGGCAGGGGGCGCTCGGGCCATCTGTATGAATTAATATTCTGTCGTCATGATTTTTGGCTGTTGTTTATGATATCAGTGCGATTTCATCAGTTACATTCATACTTGGATCTGAGATAATACATTTGGGGTCACAATATCGAAATGTGACATAAAGTTATAGCTTTTGTTTAACAAATAAAAACATTTAACAGTTAATAAACTGATGCAAAAATATTTATTTACACCGGCTGCTAGCTATTTACATATTAAGAAAATTAACAGTAGGTACAATTTCAACACACACGCAAAAGTAGGTCCCTACCTTAATTAGTTAAAATACGTCTACCTAATGTTCTACTTTGAAGTAGAGAAAAGAAAACTTTTGTTTAAACATACATATTAATAGATTTTATTACCTATCAAAACTTTATTCAGACTTATTGAAACACACAGGCCGATTCAGATATAACAATTCGTTACGGTTTTGATTTAAACTTGAAGCGTGTTTGAATAAAGCATCTTTTATTTTATTCTATTCTATTCTATTCTAAGATCACTCACGCAGCTTTGTGTATGCGAAAGGCAATGAAAGTCGTGCGTAAGATGCGCGCCAATCGCCAAGGCCCAATACGATCGTCAGGGTCGTGGCATAACAAGATCAAAACCATATTTTTTTTAATTAATAAACAACTTACCGAAGTTTAATTTCAATGTTGATGCCTATTATGACTTAATGAACTACTTCAGTTATTCAGTTATGCGTAAAAAAAAACATGAAATACTTTAGTTATGTACGTAAATAAATAAAAAAATTTGACTCCAAAAATTTTCAGGGCGCTCGCGGCAGTATTTCTTCTGAAAATTTTGAAAAGTTTCCTTACAAAGTTTTAGTTGTTGTCCTCTAATGCATCTTTCTGCAGTACCGACGTTTTCGAAATCACCAAATATAGATATTTTGATCCATCCTATTATACATTTTCATTGCTTTAATATGTTAATTCAAAAATCGTCTTATTCTCAATCTTACAAAA
This sequence comes from Cydia strobilella, assembly GCF_947568885.1. Classification (NCBI taxonomy): domain Eukaryota; kingdom Metazoa; phylum Arthropoda; class Insecta; order Lepidoptera; family Tortricidae; genus Cydia; species Cydia strobilella. Next base: position 15,550,110 of record NC_086050.1, read on the forward strand.
CACAGCAAATTTTACAAGAAAATCTTGTACAAATTAATATTCCAGTCACACCCCACTACTGTAGCATCGTGAATCAACATTAACAAAACAAACATCTCAGATGATAGCGATAACGCGCAGTCTTAAACAACGCGATTTGCTGCTTTATGAATTCGCGGTATCCGACTGAGATTAAAATTCATTTGGGAACATACCGCCCGCTGTAAAGCCTTAAAACTAATGTGTCAAGATATCATCGAGTTTTAAAACTAGGGACTCTTCTTAGAACGAAACAGGCGTGAGAGAATTTACAGAAAACGGGGAATTGAATTACAAATCTGGATTCGTACTAATGTGTCGCTGATTTGATCAGAGTCGTTAAATTTTTTAATTTAGAAGCTGTGCAGTGACTACTAATTGGTACAAAGTTTTATCGATGAAGTGTTGGCAAGTTGTCGGAAATCTTGATTGTTATAAGTTCATTTCTGAGTCTGGTGTTATCTGAAATTAGGTGTTATTTGTAAAATATTCAAACACAAGTCAAACACAAAACTGTGTTCGCGTCTTTCCTGTAGATATACCCAAAAGATAAGGGCTAAATATAAAGGTTGATTTTCTCATTTAACCCTCATCCATGAAAAGGTACTACTTTTATTTATAAGTATGATAAAATCATTACCAGGTCCACTATTGCCCACAAGTTGTTAACTGTTGCCCACAGGAGAGACATCTTGTGTGTTCGTCCGAACTGTACTGTTTTCTCTCTTGTGGGTTAACAGCTAGGGTACATACGTTGCAAAGAGGATAAAAAAACGAAGTAGAATTTGAACTACCTTTCAATAGAGGAGATTGACTGAATATAATAGGTAATTGTCAACTGTAGAGCTTTAGGTACCAATAAATTTTGTCAGTATTCTAAATATGAATTGAAATTCTTAAGCATATTAAGGTTTGATAGTTAGGTTTCTAAGTAAACAAATGGTCAATAAAAGCATAGGTTTTAGTTTAAATAAGGTCAGAGCAAACACAGTGTTTGCTCCATATTTGTATACTCACCCTAATTTTATAATAAAAAACCGTTAACATGGTTTAAGTAATGGATATGCCTAAAAAAGGATCATTCTGAACCAGAGGGGTATCTTAAGCGATTCATCCCTTTTTAAATATTAAAGACCGTTCCAATGACAGAAGTTAAAATTCATTAGATTCCAAAGGCCACCCTCTGTTGGTCGAGTAGGGAATAATGACCCATTTAATAACAAATTAGATCGCGCAACGCGGCCATGGCATTAATCGCTAGAATCAAAATGACTTGCGGACTTATTCTGATTGTAACTTCGAAGTAAACGCGGCTTGATAAAAAATTCGGATTCCCAGTAATCGGAAATAAGATTCGTGATTTGGACACAAGAGAACGGTTTTTAAATAAATAAATAAATATTATAGGACTTTCTTACACAAATTGACTAAAGCCCCACAGTAAGCTCAAGTAAGTCAGTAAGTTTCAGTCAGAATGAATTACGTACCTACTTTTCATTTACCTGTTTTTACTCTAACACTCAAACCTCTAGCCGCCGCGACATGACACGGCACGGCCAAGACAAATGCAACTTTGATTTGGTTATGAAGATTAAAATTAGAATGGACGAGTAGACCTTTTTATATTTTTATTTGTATATTTAACACACGTACATATTATTATAAAAATATCATCGAGATGTAAGTACAAAGTAAAGATTTATGTCTATAAAATCTTATACGTAATACCGCACAGCTTGGTTCACAGCTTGAATTTGTCACAGCTTGGCATCAAAACACGTCTGTCCACCATATTCCAACAACGGTTGCTGTCTTACTTTGGCCATGTCATGCGTAGAGGTGATTAAAGCTTGGAGAAAATGGTCGTGCTCGGAAAAGTGGAAGGTGTAAGACCGCAGAGACCACCAACTAGATGGTCCGACCAAGTTAAGAAGGCCACCGGCAAACTCCATCAAGCGGTGAGGGCTACGGGAGATCGAGACCGATGGAGACAAATCACAGGAGCTGCAAAACCAAGTGGTCACGATCAGTAATGAGGGACCGACAAAGAAGTACGTAATACCTACAGATAGTTCCTGTAGCAACACAAACACCTGTAATGTAGCATGTAGCTGTAATTCGCTGTGACTTGTTAGCACAATCTTTCTGCTGCCTTAAAATTGACTGGAAGAGATTGCTTTTTGGCATTAACTCTGCATTCGTACGATACGTAGGTTTTTATTTTTTGAAATAAAAATAAAATAATTGTCTGGATGTGTCACAAAATTAAGCGTTGAAATAACTTACCTAATTGAATCAGGCTGTCTTAAAAAGGGCGGCTTCTTTTGTATACCCCTATTTATTTAAAATGTTCTGCTCCATACAAACCGTTGGTAGGTATCCATATATTGTAAAGAAAACAATAGAACATTTTCAACCCTTGTAAAAGGTTAGGAAAAGGTCGCAATAAGTAGATTTATATCAGAAAATTGTGTATTTGGATTGTCATCTCTTATAATAAAGAAATAATGTATTTGCAGATACGTAATGTATCTATGCGGTCTCTTGTTTGCTTATTCGCAAATTATTAAAAACCGTTTTCAGACGTACTAAATAAATCTTATTCGCTTGATCATTAAATACATATATTAAAAGACCTCACTCGTTTTTATATCAAAAATTAAAAAATTCTAATTGGCTGTTCTGTTATTAAAGTTACTACCATGTAAAACCCAAAACAGAGATTTTTCATGGTTTCATGCTAGTAAAAGCCATTCTAGAATTATAATAAAAATGTATACTTATTAATATTTTAAAGCTAAACGTAATCGTTCCGTTTATTTCTAACTACATACAATTAAATAATTATTCTATCTACTAGATATAATTATATTTACCTCGTATTTTGACATAATGACTTCAGCGGCACTTTTAATTGCCTTAATAGACTCAATTACAAATGACATTAGTCCCACAATAACCTCTATTAAAGACATCTATTAAGTTAACACGTGGCATAACCGCGATATAATTGTTCTAATATCTATTTTATTATTACTTAAGTGACACGAGTCTACGAGTTACTTACTTGAGTAGCATATATATATAAAACTTTACTAAAGCCCTGCCTGCGTGTGCGTGCGTGTACAGTTTGCAAAAAAAAATGAATGAGCAATAAATTATATAAATATTTAATATAAGGTGTCTTAAGTCTTGACTTGATAGAACTTGTCAACGATAAAGCGTGATTTTTGGTTAGATTTATTTATGGAATCTAAAGAAAGCTCTTGGAAATATTTGTACAAATTACACGAAACTCTTTTTCGTTGGAATATACAATTATACAGTGTTCGTCCTCTACCGAGTTCAGGAAATGGTGCCATATTGTTTTGCTTAGCTGAATTCAAATTCAATGTTTATAATTTACTTTTGTGGTTTATATATCTTCATGAATAACACAATAAATACGAAAACAGTTACTCTAAAGTGACAACTATTTATATCTCATCATGACAACCAGACCAGAATCATACGTAAACAGGAGAAATCTAATTTGAAAGACAAGTAAAAAATTAGTTTGCAAACCATACGTTATATTACAAATTTCAAAAATGGAACGTCTATATTCGAGCACTTCACTCACACATCCAAGAGGGGCGTTCGCTAAGTTTTGCACCTATACTTGGTAAAATTAAACTTTAATTGTCTACATAATACGTAAGTTTATTTAAAAAAATATTAAACAGTACGGTTTTAAAACCGGAAAGACAGTGCCATGGTATTGCCCAGATCATTGAGCTTTAATTTCGCAACAGTGAATTCTCCAAAAAACAAATGGGAGCTCAAAAAAAACAATGCAATGCTCAAAAGCTGACCGCTCGGAAGTGGGCGTTTTTGGCCGGGCTCCGAGTCATTCCAAATGCTATTATGCACGAGCGAGTTGAGGACTTGGGAAAACTAGCATAAACTATAGGTATCTCGCTATAGGTATAGTTGAGGTGAATGATTATTACAACTTACAACTACACACACACACACAACTACATAGAGTACTAATTTCAAAAACAGTGTCGTACTTGCTAACGATACGAAAAAAGAATACTAATTACAATAACATGATTTTGTTGTTGTCTGCGTGACTTCAACTCTAGTGCCCATAACTGTTCTCTCGGAGTATATACTATTTCAGGTTACATTCAGATAATGACTGCAGCAGCATTACAGTTGCAGTGTTAATGTCGCTGTGCAGTTGACATCTGAATGTCACCTTAAATGCGCTTTCCTATTATGTACTATCGACATTGACTGGTTTTCTCGCATAGAACTCCCCTGTGCTCTAGATGCATTAGGAATACACGGTAAGATCTTCAGCGTGATATGTCCCAAGTAATAATTAAATTCTGTGATGTTGCAATAAAACTTGGCCATGGCAGACATGTGAATTGCAAGGACTGTTAATCTCCATGTTTTTTTTAAAGATTTTATTCGTTAGCACAAACAAACAAGACATTACATAATATAAAAGAAAACATAAAGTAAGCCACGAAATGGGCTCATCTCAGCATGTTGCTGAGAGAGATGAGAGAAGAATCACGGAAGGTAACAGACAAGAAGAAAAAAGACATAAAATAACATACAATGAACAAATAGTTAAAGGGGACAAAATTTAGAAGGGCCTTTTATGTAAGTATTTTTAAGTTTATTTTTACTTTAGTATTATTTAGTATTAATATTTAGTTTGTGATTTGTTTATTGTTTAAGTATCTTTTAGTTTTTTCTTAATTCTTTCTGTATGTTAAAACTGTGTTTTATAAAAATAGTTTAACAATCATCGTACTTATAACACTCAGTCACTGTATTGGTCCGTCTCTTCTTGTGCATCATCATTGTTGAAGATAGTGAAGTGCTTCTTAAAGTGATTAGCTAATTAGGTATGAATTAAAGCGCTACGTTTTCTTTTCTAATTACATACAACATAATAAAGGAGAGTGTTCTGGAATAAGCATTTATCGAACACAAAAATCTGATGACGTAATTTTTAAGCTTATGTAAAAATCGATGTTGCTGCCCGGATTTTGCGGCAACAACGCAGTCGGCAATGTCGCACCGAAAAACTGCAGCAGTAATGCTGGTTTAGTCTGAACCCAAACGGTACCTTAACAATCTTTATTATTCGCTGGTCTTTGGGCACGGGTAAGTTGGCCGCGAGGCCTAGTTTCCGTAAGTAATGCGGGTTCTCGTGACTTCCTTTAGGCCGAATTCGTTTTAATTAAGGCCGATGAAATGCTCAATTAGTTTAATTTATTTATTCAATAGTTAATTCGATAATTGCTCAGCGTTGCGTCGTTGACGGTTTATTTCTGCCGATTCCAAGAAAATATTGAAAAACCGGCTAAGTGCGAGTCAGACTCTCGCACGAGGGATTAAAAATGTTCGTACTAATAACTTTGTCTATAGGATATAGTAATATGTATTCCATCGCTGCCTCTACGTCGCCTAGTTGGGAAAAGACGAAGCATATTTTGATACTAAAATTATGTCATTTTGTCATCTTATTATTCGCGCGAGCATTTTGCTTGCACTTGTTCGGACATTTGTATTGGGAGCGAGCGAGACGCACGGGCGGAATTGGCCTCAAAATCTTATTATTTTGATCTACCAATAGAAGGTTTTTAAACTTTATTGCACATAAAAAATGCACAACAGGCGGACTTAATGCCATTATAGGCATTCTCTACCAGTCAACCATAGGGCTAAACAGAAAAGCATCAAGGTGGGTGCACTGAGAGAAAGACAATAAAAAACGCAGCGAATTATTCACCGCTTACGAATCTTACGATCTAGTTCTAATCTCACGCTTGCTAATCCTCTTAATGAGACGCGAACGTATGCAAATTCTTTCACGGTGCGCAATGTGCGATATCGCCTTCTCTGTCCCACCCACGACCCACCTGAAAAATGAGAAAGATAGTAATTACTTATTTAGATTTGTACCCTTATACCCTTGTAGGGACCCTAAACTATCCTTAGGAACGTTATCGGAGCATCGTAACAGATTAAGGCTTCGGACGCCAATGCATCGTCATGCCGTGTGGTCCAAACGATAAGAAATATCGATTTGTCTCACTCGACTGTCGAAAATGGGAGTGTAATGTTTTTTGAGTGTATAGTGTAATGTGGTTGGACAGTTTTGATATGTGAGTTTTTGTGGAAAGTCATACAGGCTGTATTTTTTTAGGAATTACTCAAAAATTAGTTACCTTTAAATAGAAGGCCTGCAACTAATACTGGGCTTCTTGCAGAATTACATTTCATGATAAACTTAAAACTAAACTAACAACTAATAAAATATTAATTTAATAAACCAAAAAAATACTAGCATACTAGTCAAAACTAACCAATTTATACGGAGATAGTAGATTTTGTTTTCTTTTTTTCTACGCAAGAAATGAAAAGTTTTTATTTTTTTTATTTTTTTATATAGAAGTCGCCAAAAAATTACTTGTTACATAATAAATTAAGAAAGTTTTCGTGATCTGAAATTTCACAATATACACCTAAACCTTCCTCAAAAATCACTCTATTCATAAGTGTAAACAGCATAAAAACCCGTTCAGTAGGTTTTTAGTTTATCGCGAACATACAGACAGACAGAAGCGATGGAAGACTTTGTTTTATAAGATTGTTAAGATGTACCTAGGTTTTCCTCAAACTACGTCCACAAGAGAGGTATGGGCACTGTGAATGACATCTCGCTTTGTGTGGTAGGGTACAGGACAGCGGATGTCATTCCAGATGTACATAGAGCAGAGCCCAACTGGGAAAGTACCTCCACCTTACAGAAAAACGCAGCCGAATAACATTAGACCCTACTCATAGTGTTGTGTTCCTGCCGGTGCTAAACCGATCAACGGTGCGGTGAGAGCTCAACTAGGGTGTGGAGTATTAGGGACGGCAACGCGCATGTAACTCCTCTGGAGTTGCAGGCGTACATAGGCTACGGAGACTGCTTAACATCAGGCGGGCCGTATGTTCGTTTGTAAAGTAGTGATTAGGAGAATATAAGCTTTAGGTTTTGCACTTGAACCGTAACATAAGATGCTCTAAGCCTCAGGGAATGGACAAAATAAAACTAAGCGTACTCTTTGGCTTATCGGAATAGATTACTTTTTTCCAAATGTCCTGAAGGGGAATATTTTGACCAAGAAGGATTTATTTTTGACAAATCATCGGTTTTTTTATCAACTTCAGCAATTCATACAGGGAATGGATAACGATGGCCGTTTCCCTTATGTATTACTGAATTTGATAAAAAATCCGATGGTATTTATTAAAACATGTAAGTGTTCCCAGTTTTCAATACTTAATTTAGGAGTCAGTTTTGTGTCAGTCCATATCAAAATGCGCACAAAAATGACAAAATGTAAACAATTGAAGAAATCAAATTACTTTAGCCTTTCAAAAATATTGCGTTATCGATAAGTTTCGACCACTACCGCCGTGATCCGAATGGCCTAGCGGTTATGGCATCTGCCGAGAATGCAGATACTGGTTCGCTACCAGACCTGAGTTGATATAGAAAGCGCCGATCGATACAAAAATAATGTATGGAAATAGTCACGTGACTTTACATAGTATCTGTCATCCCGATACATTTTTTTTGTACTTATCGTTTGACTTTTGTCGATAGATTTTGGTTAGGCCTTGTAGGGATTTTTTCTTTCTTGTACGATGTCTTTTTACACTTAAAATTACCAAACAGAAGTACCTTAGTTAGCAGTGGTTGATTGAAAGGGCTTTGAGCTTTGTAGGTCGCTATGTTACGTGACGATTTAGTGGAAACAAATTGTTTTTGTTCCCTTTCCATTGCTTTTCGTCAAGCGTTGGGCCTTTGCGTGTGGGCCTTAAACACAGAGCACTTGCCTATTAGACGGATCATAAATATGAAATGAAGTGAAAATGAAAATTGTTTTATTTCCTTATTAAGTATTACAAATTGCCATCAGTGGTTGGGATTTCCTTTTAGGTGAATGAACCTGTATCAGGATGCCCCGCTCCTATATAACTAACAGTAACTTGTTATTTTAGGAAATATTGTAGGTATACATGAAAATTACTTATTTTTTATTTATAAACTACTTATAATAGAAAGTTATAGTTTAGGTATTTGTGCTATTAATTGGTGTTCTAACCTTATTAAGTTAATTAATTTAATACTATGCTTGTGTTGTGATGAAGGACATATGAATGTCGCTCTCTCTCTCTCTCTCTCTCTCTCTCTCTCTCTCTCTCTCTCTCTCGCTCTCTCTCTCTCTCTCTCTCTCTCTCTCTCTCTCTCTCTCTCTCTCTCTCTCTCTGTGTGCGTGTGTGTGTGTGTGTGTGTGTGTGTGTGTGTGTGTGTGTGTGTGTGTGTGTGTGTGTGTGTGTGTGTGTGTGTGTGTGTGTGAAATGTAACGGACTAGCTTAGTATCGACTAGAGTGACCCTGCCTATGAAGCTACGACCTTCATCTAGGGTTTGAAGCCCGATAAGGTCATTTATTTTTGTTTACTACGAGTATTTTTCCTGTTATTGACATATTCTACATAATATCGTACTTAAGTAACGAATAGGGAGGCACTTGAGCTGTGAACGAAATCGAGAAACATTGTCATACTTGCGGAACCCAAATATTAACCGAAGGCAAGTATTTTGGATGCGTATAATTTTATTAAGTTGCTCTTCCGTTAGAACAAGATATGAAGAATCAGCATGGTCTAAAATGGGGGGAGAGTTTGGCCGGCTAGCGCAGCCTTCTAAGGGAGCCAGCAAACATCCCCCTGCTTGCTTCACCAACTTGAGAGTACCTAGATTAACACTTTCAGTGCCAAGCGCCTCATTTTCAATGCAAAATGAACACAACTGGGTGGTTCTTGGCAGTGAATGTATTAAGGAATGATAAGTACAAGTACAGTGGTGTAGTATAACCTTTACAAATAAAAGGCGCCAATGTGTGCCCATCGCGGTCGTCGTAAACTCTTGAAGCGGAGTCCATGGCAGTTAGTCTGTGCCTTAAATATGTATTATAACCACATTTTACAAATACCTCTAAGTCCTCTAACGCTGCCTACCGCGCGGCGTGAGCAATCACTTTTTAAGTACCAACTTAAAACGCTGGTTATTTTTAATGCCCGCCTTTGGCCTCTTTTGTTTTCTTTAAGATTTGTTTATTCTTGCGACCGTCTCTTATTTTCTTTAAACTATTGTTTTAAACACGTTTCACTTATGCTTGGGTGGCTGGAACAGAAGTACATGTTTTAATAATTAACTTGTTTACAATGAATCCAATGGCTTCCTTGTTTAACAAGGTTCTTTATGGTTATGTTATAAAGAGGACTTAGAATGTCTGCGACTCTTGTAGCCCAAGCAATTTTTCCAAACCTAAAGTTTTCCTCTTTATATCAAAAGTCCTTATAAATTATAAATTTGTAGCAATATTTTACCTAATTTACATTACAGAAAAGCACCGAAAGTCGAGGCGTGCCTTTTCGCAACCGAAGGTTAAGAGGATATAATATCAGCAGGCTGAGCCCCTTTTTAGATTTGAGAGTATTAGGTAAATATCTCCGTCGCGCTGACGGGAACGGCTCCTAAGATTAGTGCGATAAGGACAACCTGCAACTCAGGCGAAAAATCCTGCGTAAAAATCTCAGAAATCGAGGTTTCGTTCTCGACATTTTCCTCTTCCAAAGCAACCAATCGTAACGAAATTTTGTAAACAGAATGAGAAAAAAATATCTGTGTCTGACCGTTAAAATTTTTGCGTTTATTGTTGCCGATTTTGTATGACAGACGCCTACTGTTTACGCCACATTTATTTGGCCATTTTTAGCGCTGTTTGAAGTAATCTATTTCTTATAAAACAAGAATATAAAAAAACCGGCCAAGAGCGTGTCAGACTCGCGCACCGAGGGTTCCGTACTTTTTAGTATTTGTTGTTATAGCGGCAACAGAAATACATCATCTGTGAAAACTGTCTATGTATAACGGTTCATGAGATACAGCCTGGTGACAGACAGACAGACGGACAGACGGACAGCGGAGTCTTAGTAATAGGGTCCCATTTTTACCTTTTGGGTACGGAACCCTAAAAAATCTAAACGTACACACACAGATACTGATAATATTGAACTCATATAAAAAAAAATTCATCTAGAGCCAATATCCAGAGAGAAAAATGTCGAGAACGTTTCTATGAAAAAATGACCACTAATGTATCCTCTTAAGGTTCGAAACCCAACGGATACAGCCCCTTGATTTCATAGAACTTATGTACGAAAAATGATCACGAGCAAGACTCTTTACACCCGCAAAAATAATCAAAGGTATGTGTGTGAACTTCATTGACCAAGGCTTGTAGACGTTATAGTTATGAAGGTTGACTGGTAGAGAATGTCTTGTAGCATTAAGTCCGCCTTTTGTACATTTGTATTTTCTTTTGTGCAATAAAGATTAAATAAAATAAAATAGTGAGAGTAGACCTCTCAATGCTAGTAATTAGGACGTATTCCAGCTGATGATGATGATAACATTTAAAAAATTAACAAAACGTGTCAAAATTTTATATCAACATAATCTTACATCGCCAATATTTTATCAATCATATTATCTCCTTTGAAATCTCGCGGTCGAGGTGAGCAAAAAATCTGAATGGCTATTGATGTGATACACTTTTTGCTCTCACATATGTTTGTGATATGATAGCTTCATTCGATATATTCTTTACATGGTTTTTAACTCATTATTTTTCGCCACGGGACACCAAGCCGTTGTGGCTATTACCTCCCAACAAAAGAGGTTTTAAATTGTTTTAATGGAGTAGAATTCAAAAGTCATGGCGCTTTGTTGGTGAATACATCCCCCGCACAACACCTGGTTTTGAATGAGATTCATATCACGGCATTGTAATTAAAACTATCAACCCACATGATGATCATATTGTTCTCGTTGATGATACGTGTATTTTTGCTGACCACAATGGTATAGGTAGTTTAGATGAAGTGCGAAATAATGCTGTTTTGATTGCTCATTAACCGTTCTGTAGGTGTACGTTTTAACACTTACTCGCAAAGAAGAATCATTTTTAGGGTTCCGTACCCAAAGGGTAAAAACGGGACCCTATTACTAAGACTCCGCTGTCTGTCTATCAGTCTGTCACCAGGCTGTATCACATGAACCGTGATAGCTAGACAGTTGAAATTTTTACGGGCTATAACAACAAATACTAAAAACAGAATAAAATAAATATTTAAATGGGGCTCCCTTACGGAACCTTTCGTGCGCGAGTCCGACTCGCACTTGGCCGGGTTTTTTTTGATAAATAAAAGAAAAGAAAGAAAGAAAGAAAATACATTTATTTGACGCCACAACATAGTACATAAAAAAAAGAAAAGCATGCAGACAAAAAAACATTTGGACGCCAAAAAGGATCCCCACTCAGCATAGTGCCGCGGCAAACCGTGGCGCTGGTTTTCTGTGGGGACCTGGCTTAATCTAAAAAATAATAATGGCGACACGTACGCCAACGACACACAAATAAAATTTACATTGACATAAAAATACAAACATAAAAATAAAACTATAAATTGTTGAATGTCGTGTAACCCTATAATTGGAATTACAGTGTCGGATATAACATTCTTTGTAACATTTTTCTTACTTACAAGTCTCATAATGTATAATAATAGTATTTGTACCTATTAAAAATTATTACTACAATCATTTTTAAAGAAAACCGGTCAAGTGCGAGTCGGGCTCGCGGACTTACGTTTGTTGTATGGGAGCCAAATTTAAATATTTATATTATTCTGTTTTTAGTATTTGTTGTTATATCGGCAACAGAAATACATCATCTGTGAAAATTTCAACTGTCTAGCTATCACGGTTCATGAGATACAGCCTGGTGACAGACAGACAGACAGACAGACGGACAGACCGACAGCGGAGTCTTAGTAATAGGGTCCCGTTTTTACCCTTTGGGTACGGAACCCTAAAAACGAATCGTGTTATTTTCAAAATTATTCTCCTTCGGTTTTGATAGAAAAACGCAAGCTTTTGTTAAAATTATCAATAATTATGCCGCAACATTTTTTTCTCAAAGTATTTGATGCTCCTGTAGAATTATACACTGAGTAGGATGTTGCTTATTTCGTCGAAGTTAAAATTTTCTTTCTTTTAAACGATACAGTGAGTCAATGAATGAATGAATGAATGAATTTTGTTTGCGGAATATGGGTTACATAGGGTTGGTATAAATATACCTAGTGTTTACAAGTTCTCCATATTCTACTTAGACAAGCATGCAAAAAATGATCCGTATTTTTGGTGGGTGGTCAAGGTATATGGAAGCTATTAAAATGTTATTCAATAGTAGGTATAGTTAATATATATTATTATTAAATTATTTTCATTCCTTTTTTAGCAGTGTGCACTGCTGAACCAACATTTAGAACGCCTAAAACATGCATAATATGCTTTAAAATAATAGGGGTATCATTTTATGTTAAACTGCACAATAATGTAGGTTGACCCGTTCTCTCATAAATAAATAAACCTAGAGAAAAAAAAAACATCTTGTATGAACGGTAAAAAAATTCAAAATTCGGTAACGATCCCTAAAACGTAATTGAAAATTCTGAAAAAAATCCACACAAAGGGAATAAATTAAGCGGGTGAGGCATAGAAAATTTTCACTTCGACGAAATAAGCACACCCACCTGACTTAGGTACGCCCACCGCCGTTAGTAGATATATTTGTGCCATTCCCAATCAAAAGGGTACTTATTGTCGGTTGTCAATAAGGCGCTTTTTCCATATAGCTTCAATTTGAAATCAACCTTATTGATAAGCGACAATGTGGTACCTTTTGGTTGAAAATGTCACATTTATTTAGTGATTCTACGCATAAAGAGGTAGCTGGAATAAATTGATATTAATATTTATTTACAATTGGCATTGTTTAGTTATAACATAAGCCAACTACGTGCACAGTTATTATACTTAAATGCTTGTTCATTTCAAAAGTACAACTTTAATATCCAGACAACTGGCTCTAATATGATCAAATTAAGCGTTATTAGTAGCACTGTCATTTAGCCAACCACTGTCCTTAAGAGTCCCCGGCAAGCTCAGCCGAATTGCACCTCCCCATACAAACGTAGTTCCGCTCTCATTTTAAATCTGCGTGTTGGATTGTACTGAAACTTAGTACGTACAATGACATGAGGTATATCTAGGTGTGAAAGTAGTAGTAGCTCCAGTTTATAAAACAAACGATATAGAGCAAAAACAAGTTTTGTATGAAAAATTTAAATTAGCTGTATTTTTTTAACTATGGTATCTGAAGCTACATAAACTAATTATAGACATAGATATATCTTATCCTATTGTAAGTACAAATTTTCAGAGCAATCTAGCTAGTCGTTTTGAAATGAGAGCGGAACTACGTTTGTATGGAGAACCGAGCTTGTCGGGGACCCTTAAGCGTTATTAGTAGCACTGTCATTTAGCCAACCACTGTCCTTAATCACATTGGCTTGGTTTCAACTTAGCGAGGCTTTATAAACGCGTTTACCGCAGAACGTTATAGACAAGGAGGTCGTTGTGCTATTTAAGTTGACATTAATTGCGGTAGAACTTAAAAGCTAGAATCTCTTAGAATTGTGTGAAAAACAACTATATGAAATAGACTGGTAGTGTCGTGTAGTTGGGTTAAACACTGAACAATATAATGCTTGTGGTTTTGAAAAGTTTGCTGTTGTTTAAGAGGGAATAATGGCTTTGCGATCCTAACGAAATAACGGTACTTCTTCAATGAAATTTCTATTTCGGGAGAAAACGGTTTCCACTAACAGAATCTTAACAAATCGCTTTGATTTTGATGTCGATCGCTTCAGCTTAATATATTCTACGTTTATAGGTATCGCTTTTTTTATTTTTTTCTGTATTGCAAAATTTGAAAAAAAAAGGAAAACCTATAAACGTAGTTTTTCATTTTGTCAATAACGTACTAAAAATGATGGAGAATCATATTTAGAAGTGGAAAAGCTTTATACTCTTTTTTTTTATTTAGTTTTATTTTATTCACGACGGACGACGATAATTGAGTTTTTTTTTTCAGGTGTGGGGAAGTGTTTTGGCTTATTTGATGCGAGCACCTATACCCGTACCAGGATCTCAGAATTGTGTGAAATAAAACAACTATATGAAATAGACTGGTAGTGTCGTGTAGTTGGGTTGAACACTGAACAATGTATGTGGATTTGAAGTTTGCTGTTGTTTAAGAGGGATTAATGGCTTTGCGATCCTAACGAAATAACGGTACTTCTTCTATGAAATTTCCATTTCGGCAGATAACGGTTTCCATTGCACTAATTGAATCTTAACAAATCACTTTGATTTTGATGTCGATCGCTTCAGCATAATATATTCTACATTTATAGGTATCGCTTTTTTTATTTTTTTCTGTATTGCAAAATTTGAAAAAAGGAAAACCTATAAACGTAGTTTTTCATTGTGTCAATAACGTATTAAAAATGATGGAGAATCATATTTAGAAGTGGAAAAGCTTTATACTCTTTTTTTTATTTAGTTTTATTTTATTCACGACGGACGACGATAATTGAGTTTTTTTTTCAGGTGTGGGGAAGTGTTTTGGCTTATTTGATGCGAGCACCTATACCCGTACCAGGATCTCAGAATTGTGTGAAATAAAACAACTATATGAAATAGACTGGTAGTGTCGTGTAGTTGGGTTGAACACTGAACAATGTATGTGGATTTGAAGTTTGCTGTTGTTTAAGAGGGATTAATGGCTTTGCGATCCTAACGAAATAACGGTACTTCTTCTATGAAATTTCCATTTCGGCAGATAACGGTTTCCATTGCACTAATTGAATCTTAACAAATCACTTTGATTTTGATGTCGATCGCTTCAGCATAATATATTCTACATTTATAGGTATCGCTTTTTTTATTTTTTTCTGTATTGCAAAATTTGAAAAAAGGAAAACCTATAAACGTAGTTTTTCATTGTGTCAATAACGTATTAAAAATGATGGAAAATCATATTTAGAAGTGGAAAAACATTTTCAATTTTGGTATGGAGTAGTACTTAGTATAATTTCCTCTTTATTTTATTTTATTCACGACGGACGACGATAATTAAGGTTTTTTTTTCAGGTGTGGGGAAGTGTTTTGGCTTATTTGATGCAAACGCCTTACCACTGTACCTCACACCTTACTACTGTAACTTGTGAGGATGGCAGGTAAAACAAGGCAATATGTAAAATAGTCGAACCAGAGTGCTACGACAAGTCTATACTTTCATTTTAAGCTCCATAGCATAGGGATGTATGCATTCATACTGCCAAGTTTGTGCGAAGTTAACGTGGTCAGAGTTTATATAGGCAATGTTATATCTGACCATACTTTGAGAGGTGAATATGTCAGTTAAAGAAAACTTATTAGCACGAAAACTTAAAACAAAAAAATCATAACTTCGGCGAATCATTACTATGTAGGTTTTATGGATGTTGGGGTTGGACTCAATAGTAAAATCTGTCCATATTTTTTACAAATAAGTAGGTAATATACCGTACGAATAAAAATGTGCATTTTATGTCGACACAGATATCTTTTTTTGAAACCGTCACAGTTGGCTAATCGTCACAAAACAAACACCACTGATTAATTGCATGCAACCGCCAACTATTCGTTGACAAATCAGTTCCTCTGAGATTTGAAAGTGCTCCAACGAAAACACACTTATTTCTGGAACATTCCCAGTATTCCCACAAATCATCGGGGCTAAGATCAACATTCGGGTCCCAAATTTGAATATCAGATTTCAATGAGCACTGGCTGAACATCAAAATCACTTAAAGGAGTAACCAAGCGTCTGAATCTGCGATTTAAATGATGTTTGTTCAAGTCTGAGACTAACTCAGATAGACTCTGCATTACGAAGCACACACTCGCGATCGTATCTTGCATAATTGCGAATCTTAAGTGGCAGTGGGCGGGGCACATTGCTTCCAGAACTGATGGCCGGTGGGGCCGGAAGGTTCTAGACTGGCGTCCGCGTACCGGAAGACGAGCTGTCAGTATGCCTCCAACAAGATGGAGCGACGACCTAGTGAAGGTCGCAGGAACTCGGTTGATTCGAGCGGAACAAGATCAGTCGGAGTGGCGAGCCTTGTGTTGGAGACAATATTAAAATGAAAGGCCCTGGTCCCGACCGTGTCTCCACATAAATAAATTTATTTTATAATAATAAAAAACTGATACATATCTTCCATTTTCTTATTTTATTCAGATGTTTCTACCATAGACAAAAGTATATCAAAAAACCTAAAGAGTTTTGATAACTTGTGTTCGGTTATGAACATGTTGGGGGCCAAGCCAAAAAACAACAATTACAATGTTAAAAAACAACAAAAATTTAATGCTAACTAACTCCTGCATTATCATTAAATTTAACAAATAAACAAAGCAGTTTACCTAACTATAATCAATTGGTAAGGGACACACCTTGGTAACACTCGTTTTAACAATGAAACCCTTTGCGTTTTTTACATGCAAGGCTCGAACCTTACCATCTTTACCAGGTTGAACATCAACAATTCGACCTACTGGCCAACACAATGGAGAGGTATTATCTTCCCTCAACAAAACTAAATTGCCTATTTCTAAGTTAGGAGACTCATTTCTCCACTTTGGTCTACTCTGCAGCATAACCAAGTATTGCTTATGCCATTGCTTCCAAAAATGTTGTTGCAATTGAACACATTGTTTCCAAAAACTTAACCTACCTACATTTACATCTGTAATATCCGTTTCTGGATAAGATGTCAGTGGACTACCGGTGAGAAAATGTCCAGGAGTTAAATAGGTCATATCGCTAGGATCCCTAGACATTGGGGTCAACGGCCTAGAATTCAAAATGGCTTCAAACTGAACCAAAGTCGAGTACATTTGCTCATAGGTAAACACTGTATTAGCAATTACACGTTTCATGTGATATTTAACACTTTTAATACCTGCTTCCCACAGACCACCAAAAACTGGGGAATAAGAAGGAATGAAATGAAAGGCTATTCTTTCAGAACTAGAAAAGTCAACCACAGATGCTTGATGATTAGTAGAATTTTGAAGGTCATACAATTCCTTAAGAACATTTTCTGCGCCTTTATAATAGGCCGCATTATCACAATATATTTTAGTAGGTTTATTTCTACGAGCTATAAATCTTTTAAGACACCCTAAAAAAGTATCAGTTGTCATGTCAGATGCCAATTCAATGTGGATGGCCTTTGTAACAAAGCATACAAAAATCACAACATAAGCCTTTGTTATCACAGGTCTCCTAATTCTAGACTGCTTTACATAGAAAGGACCGGCGTAGTCAGTGCCCACAATTTGAAATGGCCTAGTCATATTTACACGATCGAATGGCAGAGAACCCATTAGTTGAGAAGCATTTTTTGCCTTAAGTCTGAAACATTTTATACATTTATACAAAACGGACTTGAGTTCTCTGTATGCATTCAAAATCCAATATTTCTCATTTAGGGTACTCAATAACAAAGTTGCACCAGCATGTTTTAACCTTAAGTGCTCATTATGAACAATTATTTTTGTGACATGAGAACCTTTGGGCAATATAATCGGGTGTTTCTGGTCATAGGACAATCCTGCGTTTTGCAATCTACCACCAACACGTAGCAATCCTTCAGAATCAAAAAAAGGATGCAAACTGTTTATACTCGACTTTAATGAGAACTTGTTATTTAAGTCTTCAATATCATTACAAAAGAACTTTCTTTGCTCACATTTAATTATTATGCGCAACGCAGATTCCAACTCTTGGGGAGATAAATGTCCCTGACGTTTGTTAATATTTAAATGTTTACAGTTAAATACAAATCTAAGGAGATAACCTACAATCCTTGTCAATTTGTTTATATTTGAACATTTCTGTATCAAGGCATCAATCGAGCTAGAACTTACATCTACACAAGTATAACAGGTTTCAGTTGTAGGCCTTAACTCTGGTACATCAGATTTTAAAATATCAAGTTCTACAGGTTTATGATGGTAAGTAGGGTCTGACAAAAACTTTGGTCCATGCCACCAAATGTCACATTTTTCCAATAATTGGGGCTCTACACCACGAGACAATATGTCTGCGGCATTATCATGAGTATTTACATAATGCCATTCAAAGCCGGAGGATAACTTATTAATCTTATCAACTCTGTTACCTACGTACATGTTAAGCTTTACCGGTAATGTTTTTAACCAAGCTAGCAAAATCATGGAGTCACTGTAAAGATGAGCGCTCACTGAGTATTTTAAGGACAGAGCAGTATACACCTTCCGAGCTAGAATAGCAAGTAGCAGGGCACCATTCAGTTCCAATTTTGGGATAGTCAAGGATTTAGCCTTGGGATTGATGCGCGATTTTGAGCACAAAAGATTCACCGAAACCTTGTTGTCAGCATCAATGACACGTAAGTACAAACAACAACCATGAGCAGCATTAGAAGCATCAGAAAATCCCACTAATTCTAACGATTGTGCTCCTTGAACATTGATATTTCTAGCTATCGATATGCAAGACATTTGAACTAAGCTATTGGCAAAGTCAACCCACTTTTGGTTAAGACCTTGAGGTAAAAACTCATCCCATTTCAACGATTCAAACCAAACCTGTTGCATCAGTATCTTTGCCTGCACTAACACAGGGCCACATAATCCTAAAGGATCAAAAAATTTACTTATGAAGCTAAGCATCTGACGCTTCGTGTACTTTTCTTGAACCTCTTTAACAGGACACTGCATGTTAAGAGTATCGGTCAGTTTAATATACCATCCTATGCCCAGTTGGCTGATGAGAAGTTCAATGAATCAAATGAGAGTTCACTATTATTAGGAGCCGACGTCTTTTTCCAGGTGTTCGAGTATGTGTGCCGGCAGCTGACACCTGTGGGTCCATATTTGGTGAAGACGAGGTTCGGTCATATTGTAGGCGGGGGGCTGCCCTTCCCTGCCGGCAAGAAGTCGATAAGTAACTATTGTGTTACAACTAAAGGTAATCCTTTCCATTTTAATGTAGCTGAGGATGATTTACAACCACCCTTCCCATGTGCTAAACAAAGTGAGGTTTGTTTACTGTCAAATGATTGTCAACCTTCGGAAGATATTGTTGATATAATGTCCAAGTTTTGGGATTGTGAAAAGGTACCTGATATCATTAAGGAAACAGGTACAGAGGCTGAGCAGGCTGAACAGATTTTTCTGGAGTCGGTTAAATTAGAAAATGACAAGTTCACTGTGGCCATGCCTGTGAAGGTTGAGTTGGATAAGTTAGACTTAGGTGATTCTTTTAGTTGCGCCTTGCAACGATTTTTTAATTTAGAAAAACGGTTTTCACGGGATCTAGAATTGAGTAAAAAATATAAAAAATTCATACATGATTACATAGACCAAGGTCATGCTAAATATTTTGACATGTCTACTTATGACTTAAGTGCAGGTAATGTCATGTTTCTGCCCCACCACCCTGTAATTAGCTCCAGTAAAACGACACCTGTTAGGGCTGTTTTTGATGCTGGCGCTGTCACAAAAAAGGGTATATGCTTAAATGACATTTTATTAAATGGTCCGGTGGTTCAAAAGGATCTCTTTGAAATTCTGATTTTGTTCAGAACTTTCAAGTATGTATTATTGTGCGATATAAAGGCTATGTATCGCCAAATTCTAATTGAGGATAAGTATCGTTGCTTGCAAAATATTTTGTGGCGCGATTCTCCGGACGACTCAGTCAAATGTGTACAGTTGCAGACAGTGACGTATGGTTTGAAGAACTCTGCGTTCTTGGCATGTAGGTGTTTGTTGGAATTAGCTCAGAGATACGAGAGTCAATATCCTTTGGCTTCGTTTGTGTTAAAGCACACGTGTTATGTTGATGATATTCAGTGCGGTTCTAATGATTTGAATGAGCTTATCCAGATGAAAAAGACGTCGGCTCCTAATAATAGTGAACTCTCATTTGATTCATTGAACTTCTCATCAGCCAACTGGGCATAGGATGGTATATTAAACTGAGAAATGTCAAATGTTTGCTGTGGAAGGGCACAAGTAATCTTCCTTGTCACACAGCATGACACATCAACCTTAAAATTACCCACAGTAGAGTAAACAACTAAATCAGCCTTTTGTGCAATATTATTGTCTCTTTCACATACACCAGTCACTACCTCATCAGTATCATATGTGCAAATACCTACTTCCTTAATCAGTTTCTCACTTACAAAATGTATCTGTGAGCAAGAGTCTAGAAGTGCTCTAGCATGAGTAAAAGTACCATCTTTTTTCTTCAACTTCACAATTACAGACGGAAGCAATACACTTGCATTCCGAGGTCTAGCCGACAAACTCACATTTCTGGATAAGTCGGTAGGCAAGCAACAATCATCAGATTTGGAATTATCCTTTACATTCAGAGAGGGTTCATCAGCTAAGGAAACATTCGTTACCTTACCTTTATTTGGCGAATGCAACAGAGTGTTGTGTAATTCATGACATGTTGCACATTTTAATCTAATTAAACACCTACCTCGATGACCATTGAGACACAATTTACACAAGTTGTTTTCATCAACAAACTCACATCTATGCTCATAAGGGAGCAACTTAAACTTAGCACATTCATATATTTTATCAGTATCTTGGCAATACTTACATGAAACTCCAGTAGCAGCTGCAGCACTCACAACCGAATTCTCCCTCTTCTTAGGCTCCTCCCTCATTGTGGCTTCCAATGCAATAGCCCTTTTTTCTAGGAAAGTAAGCAATTCACACAATTTAGGAACCTCCTGCAAACCACGCTCAAGATAAAATCCACGGTAAGTGTAGGAATCAATCTTCCTAGACAAAATATTGACCAATATAGTATCCCAGAACTCAACCTTTTCATTCAAGTTTTTCAATGCTGCAAGATGCATATTTACAGTTGACACTATTGAACGCAGCCCAGAAGCTGTACATTTTGTCAAAACTGGCATGTCAAGAATGCTATTTACATGAAAACTTACAATTTTAGGTATATTATTGTACCTATCATTAAGGAGTTTTAAAGCTACCTCATAGTTTTCACCAGTAAGCATTAAATGCTTTATCAAATCTAAAGCTCCTCCTGCCAAAAACGACCGCAAATAGTACAGTTTTTCGCAGAAACTCAGGTTTGCATCCATATCAATGACTGCCTTAAACATATTAATGAATGGATGATAGTCCATCACACTCTGGCCATCAAAAGTTTTAATATTAATGAAAGGAAGTTTTTTAAACTTACCTGATCCTAGCTCGGAAGATGTAGATGTAGCAGGCTGTGCCGCAGGTAGTGTTGCAGGCTGCACTCGCGTATTTATCATCGCGAGGCATAAATCGCACTTAGTTTCATATAATTCGTAAGATTCAGTATCCTCCGACTCAACGGCAAGGATAGCTCGATTATATGATTCGTAGTCGTTAAAGGCCTTAAGCAACCTGTCCTTTTTTTGACTGAGCACTTCAAGTGTTGCTGTTGAAAACTCTTCTGAGGTGCAGAATGTCTCGATTCGACTAATCGCCCCTTTAACATAGCCCCGACTGGCTTTTAATTCTTTCAGCTGAGCCATTTCACACCCAAAAAAGTTGACAACCTTGTATAAAATACTCGTGTTACAATCTTCCAGCTTATAAAACTTATACAAATATTAACTAGACGAGATTTAGGTACATAATTCACATGTTAAACATATAAAACGCCCGCCTAATTTTCGCCGCGAATGAAATTTGAACACAACACAATATCAACAAATGCCGCTGGCAGCTCTGACAGTTGAAGACGGCACCGGCAGCGGTTGTTGCCCGCTCACGTTCGGATACACGTACTCGTAGCACGTCGAGGCCCATTCACGCAGCAAGCAAATTCTGCACCGTCGTAGGTCGCCCTACCGCGACGGGGAACTAAACAAGCATACAGGAATCGCGTAAAATTCCGTGTGACACCGTATTCGAATGCACTCTTATTGTAGCACTGGCGCCAATTTCAAATTATATTTCTTTTCTGGACGATTGTAATTTTGGCGAAATGACGAAAATCTTGAAAAATTTTCAAGCTTCTGACTTCAGATATTTGCAAATTGCAATCTTCTCACAACTTTAGCTTCTTGCTTTCTTTACAACTCACTTCTTCAACTTCCGCAACTCACTTCTTCAACTTCCGCAACTCACTTCTTCAACTTCCGCAACTTACTTCTTCAACTTCCGCAACTCACTGTATCTCCATAATCTTCTTTATATCTTATCTCGAAGGACCATTTTATGTTGGAGACAATATTAAAATGAAAGGCCCTGGTCCCGACCGTGTCTCCACATAAATAAATTTATTTTATAATAATAAAAAACTGATACATATCTTCCATTTTCTTATTTTATTCAGATGTTTCTACCATAGACAAAAGTATATCAAAAAACCTAAAGAGTTTTGATAACTTGTGTTCGGTTATGAACACCTTGGGGGAAGCCTAAGCCAGCAGCAGTGGACGTCTATCGGCTCAATCGGCTGACATGATGATGATGACTAATTTTTCAGATGATTTTCATTTTAACTTGTACCTCAACGCGTGAGCAAGTTTTGTAAGTTGTGAATTAGTATTCACGCCGGTGTTGTAAACGTTTATTTCTCGATTAAAAACGCAAATAAACCGAGTGAATCGCTAGTCGCCGATTCGTCGGAAAACGCGTAGAATCTCATGTTTTCTGGTATCCGGAATTCAATAATGTTTATCCATAGATCATAATATATCTAAATATCAGTAAATCTGGACAAAACTGAAATTAGGGCCAAATTTTTATTTTTATTTTTTCGATTTTATTTTTTTGTCAGATTTTGATAAAAATTGGTAAGTTTGAAAAACTCCTATTTTGGTCGGAATAAACATGAAATCCAAAATTGGGACAAAAAAAAATATGAAAATTTCCATTGAGTTTTCCGCAACTCAGTGGAAGATTTTGTAGGACATACAGTGAAATTGCACTTATGTTGTACAGAATAAGGAACTCTATCTGTCCATCAAATTTTATCAAAATCTGAAAAAAATTTAAAAAATTACAACAAATAAAAAAATTGCCATTTGCGGTCTCGCTCTCATACGAAATTAATATGAGAGCGCCAATTCGTAATAAATACGAGTTCTTTCAAGTTTCATCTATTTGATAAGTGATCTTTTCCCAAGTGCACCGCACCGCGTCAATATTCATCTCAATTTGTACTGAGGTACGTTCCTGTTGAATTAAATCTGTTTGTCTTGTCTTCCCTTTCGCTTTTTAAAGCATGTTTAAGTTTCTTTTGTGAAGTATAATTAGCTTACTTTATAAATAAAATAGTGAAGCTGCAGTAAGATAAAGCCTTGACAAAGTCAGGGCCTTGGGACATACCCTAAGTAAAGGAATCTATCATATATTATCTTGTTAGAAAGACGAACTTTATAATACGAGCACACTCAGCGAATTTCTATTAAGAATAAAACTTTGCCAATAGGTACCTATACACGGTGTTTCATGACCCACTGAAAAACTAAAAACAGTTTGTTCAGAATCGATAGGAGAATCGATTGCGCTATATTTAAATGGGGGTATTTTTTTATTTATTTTTTATTATTTTTACATGCTCAGTCTACAAGTTTATAATGCAATATCAATAACTAGCATTTGACACATTATTTGTCAATGAGCAACACCCTTAACTTGCCATTGGTAAACCTTATCTCGTTGCAGTAAGGTATGGAAATGGTCAGTTAACAGTGTTTACGATGGTAACTAGCAATTGTTTGATGTCACTAAAACGACGAAGTATCTTGTGTAGAATTACCAGTCGAATAGAATTGTTAAGAAAACTAAACAATGAATATTTTTTTTAATATTTATGGGATTAAATAATTTTTCTTTTTTAAACTCAAGATGAGTTTAAAATAAAATAAAACTGTTGGGGTGTCTCAGGTTTTCAGTGACTCAAGTAACACCGTGTATATGTACATATATATTTTTGCCAATATATGTAATTTAATTCTGACCGCCCAAAAAACAGTCAGAAAATTTTACAAATGGCAACATGTCATGATGTTACTATTCCGACAGTCGAACAAACTCTTTGATTGACGTAGAAGAATATTAAATTTATATGTTCGTGTATTCAAATATGAATTAAGTACAGTGTTTTTCAACCCTTAGGCATACTCAGCAGGGCTAAGATGGTCGGTTTTTTATCATCTGTCATCATGCCTGTCACGTTCTAACAACTATGTAAGTGCGAAAGTGACGCATGACATGACCATGATAATGCCACTAAATAAAAAAATGCAAAATGAAGTAAATAATTGTTTCCCCATCGATACTTCATTGGATGAAAATACTGTTCAGCCAAAAAAAATTTCGCGATTTCAGGTTAGGTCCCATATTAAAAGTTTTTCCGAATGAGTATAATATTCACCTTACGTATAGCTAAAGGTTGAAAAACAACCTATATTTATTACTTATCATACAAATAAATCCATGTTAGGAAAAAAATCAATAAAAATCCGAACACCATGATAACATAAGCGCAGTATCCAATCTTTCTGTCACTACAAAGTCCCGCCTATCAAAGAAAGCGGCTTACCTGACTGGAGGCAATTTCGCCGTCCACTGGTTCTAGGCGACGGTACAGTAAGCCCGACCTGAGGCTTTGTGAGCTAATACTGTTGCCGAGTATGTAAGACTTTTACGAGACAGATAGGTTCTTATTACATTATTTTAATTTGAAATAAGTATTTTTTCAAGAATTAAATTTTTGATGCAAGCTTTTATCGCTGACTATACTTTTCTTTCTGTTCGTTGTTTTATCATAGTTCCTTTAGCTACCTCAGATCAACTCGATGGTACCATAATATTGCATTGTCACCCAACTTACATATGGTTGTATGTGTAGTTTCAGCTCAATCAAATTATGGGAAGTGGGTCTAATTTGGCTTGCAAGATTTGACCGGAACTAAAAGCTTGTAAAATACAATAGTATACTCGGCCAGACTAATCCAGGCTTAAATTCCTCCATGAGCCGAACGGTCAGATGGCAATCGTTTGCGTAAACACTAGTACCTACGCCAATTCTTGGGATAAACAGACCTTAGGCTTCTCAAGGATGCAACCGTGCAAGCGCTGAGATTATATACTGTAGTAACGCTTGATTACAGTATTAAAAAATATGGCACAGTTACGCTTATTAGTATACTAATTGGTACAAGTCCAATTTAATTCAAAGGTGTAAACAAAAAAGCTAAAACATATCCAAACACGCTTATCAAACAAATCCAAATTGGCGATCAACGGGACTAAGAGAAAGTTAAACGCATACATCAAATGTATAATCTAAAATCAGTAGCAGATTAAATAGAGCATCTTACAAACCTGTTTGCGGTTGTATGAGGGCGCTACTATCTACGCATGATATCAAACAACATGTAACACTTCTTATGACATCGGTAGTTCCTATTTTCGACACCGATCTCGGGTAACAGTAATATCGCCCACGCTATCGAATCAGATTGAAGCCGGCCGAATCAGAAAAGGAATGAGAATCTGACGTGGGAAAAACAAACATGGCAAATAGAAGTCGAATAGGCAAAGCGGGAGTAGTATCTAGAAAATTCATGCGAAATTTCTAGCCACGATTCACTTTGATAGGAGACAATTTGTGAAAAGGCTACTGAAATTATTAATTCAATATTTTATCTCTATCTATGTATTAATTTAATCACTGTTGTTTCGGTAACTGGAATCAATTTCTAGGATTGGAGGTGTGTAATTTCTGCAAAATTGGAGTCTACAAGGTGATGCAATTAACAGTCAATATTTTTTGTCGTTATTATTTGTAGGTGTAATTTTAACGTTAAATAATATATTAATAAAAAAAAACAGAATTACTTACCTCATTGAGTTAATTATCTACTAATTTCTTTTGTATGAAAAATACAAAAGAAATTAAAGAAGAAAATTGAACCCTTGAGCGGCGTAGTTAACACTCTTTTTGTGTAAATACGTCCGCAAATTGGTCATCCAATTCAGCTTCCTAATGAATCTCCATTCCAATCCCGAACCTGGATTGTGGCTGACGAACGCTGTCAAAAGACGTGTGATTAGGACAGACGAAACCTCATAGAGGCGGGCGTGATTCGGTTTCCGGGTGCCTTTGGTCGTTTTTAGGATTCCGTAAACGTGGAATACAGTTTTGTGATGTCCGACCAGTATTTAGTACTAGATTTTTATAATTTGGCATGAGTGTATATTAATCACGCTTGTAATCTCAGTATAGATAATTATACAGTCGACGTCAATAGTTTTACAAAAACAGATACGATACGAGTATGTCTACAAAAGTAAAACAATAAGAGCGTGGTAGAATTGGCAGATACTTTCGATCGCAAACTGTACAAATATACCTACATATCTCTATTTGTACAACTATTATCGGTGGCAGATACTTTTGTCATGTTATTCTACCTATCGACTTCTTTTGTGCTTGCTGCGTCTTTTACAATTATTGGGAATTAATTAACGGTGTGAGTATCCCTGTGGTAACAAAACAAAATTTTATAATCCTCGATTTGTTCTACATACGAGTATAGTGGTAAAATTGTTTATATATATAGTTAGGTACTGAAAGTAAAACTACGGAACCTTACACGAGCATATCCCGAGATATTCTTAGTCGTTTTTCCGATGGACGGATGTGGAACGAGGACAAAAGTTTCCCGTCGCTGATGGGGTTTTCTGTGCTACCTATCAAATGGATGTCGTATTGTGGAATGGAATGGAAATTGCACCTTGTTGATACCTGTTGATTCCTTTGAGTTTATTCCGAATTTGAGTTTATTTGCTTGCTTTTAAAACAATCTGGCCTCAGCTGCAGTATATATATTTCAGTTTGCTAGCTATTAGTTTAGTAGCGCATTATAAAGGATCTCTGAGGAATTTTTTCTAAAATATATTAAAGGGTCCACGGCTGTGCTGTTCCCGTCAGTGGAACGTATAGGTTATACAAAGACACTAAGACAGTAATAAACAAACATTGGATTTTAGAAGGAAAAAATATAACAGGTTAAGGGAGTCCTTTATAGGAAATATACTTACATATTTTTGATAGTTTGTACGTAGGTATTTCAAAATGCCACAAGTAAAATTAAAAATCTCCAAATCACAAACCAATAACAAGGAAATTGGATACTGATTAGGAATTTATTATTGCAGATTTTTGTACCAAATCCTTCAATTTCACGGCGAATATTTACCGATTTTTGCATACGTGGAACAATCTCATGACTCAACTGCAAAATCCTATTAGGTTTTAAAACTAGCCATATTATGTGAGGCTGAGGTACTAATGAAGAAGTTTTCATCTGCATAACAAATGAAAGCAAAAAAACTCACATACATATATATATATACATATATACATACAAACATGAACGCTGAAAACATTACACTCTTTTGGGCAGTAGTGTAATAAATGATGTAGCGCGAATTGGCAACAGGTATCTCCTTCTCTGTAAATTAGATTAATAAAATTCTCGCGAACGGTGCATTAAATTTCATGCCAGTGACTGCCGATGCCGGCAAGTTTAATTAAGGTAATATTCTAATCGCGACATCATTGCAGTGCAGCGTTGCTTACATTGCTGCTAGAGATGTCGATCAATATGCAGGACTTTATTGAAATTTATTTTCCAGTCGGGAGTATTGCAGTAATGCCGTGCTTCGGAATTTTGATGCATTGCTGCAAAAACGTATTTTTTTTATTAAAATTAAAAAATTAAAAAACTTTTATTTTGGACTATATGTCCATAGTAAATACTACATTACAAAATAAAAGCTATATACATCATACAATACAATACAATACAAATATTCTTTATTGCTCACCAATATGAAAAAAACCATGACATACAAATTAAGCACTATCATAATAAGGTAAAACAATATAAATTAAATAAATTTTCAATTGCATAATATTGATAAAATTACCCTTGTAGTAATGCAGAACTGATCTGTAATACTGGTCAAATAGGAGTCTTAAGGAGCCCACTGACTATCAGTCCGCCGGACGATATCGGCCTGTCAGTTAGAACAAAAATTTGACAGTTCCGAACAACTGACAGGCCGATATCGTCCGGCGGACTGATAGTCAGTGGGCCCCTTTACCTTAGTAACCAATGTGTGAAGTCCGATACAACAATAGTTTTATTTAAACACGGCACCGTGATTGATGTTCATTGTTCACCACGAGTTTTACAATGAATCAAACGCATTTCACTGACAGTACAGGGGCGTAAACATTCTGGGCTATATTTGGATTGGACACCCCAGATGTCAACGCAACTTAGGATTACTAATGGAACTACGCTCAATTTAAGTAACTTCGAACAAAACTGCGAGGTAGTCATGCAGACACATCATCTTCCTCGCATTATCCCGGCATTTTGCCACGGCTCATGGGAGCCTGGGGTCCGCTTGACAACTAATCCTAAGAATTGACGTAGGCACTAGTTTTTACGAAAGCGATTGCCATTTGACCTTCCAACCCAGAGGAGGAAACTAGGCCTTGTTAGGATTAGTCCGGTTTCCTCACGATGTTTTCCTTCACCGAAAAGCGACTGGTATAAATATCAAATGATATTTCGTACATAAGTTCCGAAAAACTCATTGGTACGAGCCGGGGGTTTGAACCCGCGACCTCCGGATTGAAAGTCGCACGCTCTTACCGCTAGGCCACCAGCGCTTCAGACAGACACAGACACACAGGACTAAAAAACTTTAAAGAAAACTTAAAATAGACATAGAAAGGCAAAGATAATAATAACTAGGTATTGTTTCTTTCTTACATAATAATAATATTATTATATACATCAAAAAGGGGTAACTTTTTATTCGAATCACGTAAGTTTCGTGAGATACAGACATAAAATATATTAAAACGAGTCACTCGCGTAAGTCAAAAAACGCTCGTCATGTTTCACTCCGTACCTTTTTATTCTGCTACTAACAAATTAATAGTCGCAGGCTGCGAGTATATTTTGTTGTTTTGTATACATATGATTACTTTTCTACTATTATCACGACTTGAAAACTAAATCTAGCCGATATAAAACAGTAGAAGTCAGCGGAACGAAAATACCTACCACAGTTTATTTAGGTAAAATTAAATCATCACCTACCGGTTATAATATTATACAATGGCTCATATCAACATCAAATTATAACCATACATACGTCAAAAAACATATTTATAAATCATAACACGGAACAATTTTGTAGTTTATAACAATATAACAATTATCCACTTACCACCTCCAAATCAATCTCATTCGATGTCGATCGACATAATAATAACGTCTGTACGCTTGTCACCCTACAAATCTTCTGGACCCACCCACGGCTGTGTCGAACACTTACATATTACGCAGTCAATGTTGTACAATTATATTTTGTTTTGGAGGTTTAAGGCATAAGCGGAATGAAAAAAAAAAACAATAATAGTAAAAATATGTCTGTTCCTGTTTGCTAGTTAAAATATCAGTTTGATAAAAAATATACAATATTGTTAAAAAGAAGGTTTTTTTTATAGCTTAAAGAGGGTTTATTTATTTATTTTAAAATTTGATGAAGGCAACAAGGTCCATATTACAAATAAGTTATAGACTAACATATTACATAAACTACACACGACATTCACGGTAACTACTGCCTAACACCTTTTATGGAATACCTCACAAATCTTTCAATTATTCACAATACGATGAACTCTTAATGTCAAATCACCAACCGTCATCCCCTGATGCTTTTTATAGCACGATAACCTTATCGTGCTATATAAAAGTATAAATTTACATCATCACCTGCCCGCGCAGCATGGTTTCCCCTATCACTAAGTCCGTCACTTTCGCACTCACATACTTGTTAGAACGTGACAGGCATGGTGATAAGCGTACCGTGCTACGACTCCTGGAGAGTCTTATAACATTATTTTATCCAAAATAACCAACAGGGTGATATAATCCGTCCGTGAATATATGACGGGCAATAGAACTTACACTTCTGCAACGGCAATACGAGTATTCGCTACGCCCTGTCGTTTGTACCACATATTACCAGTATTATTGCAGAGACATTGTATATACTATAAATAGGCCCAATCGATGGCACAATACCATCCAATCCAGAGCACAATGATGGGCTGCATATCAACACAACTAACTGCAAATAGATTGCGTCCGGTTCACAATAACGGACGTGCATTCGGGAAGTATAATAGACAATCTATACATGCTAATTTTGGGCCGAAATAATGTTGTGACTTGCTATGCTATGTTAATACAAAATTATAATAAATAATTTAAATTAAATGTTTATAGTTTCACTACTAAATTTTACTACTGAATATGAATGAAAAAATGTTTAGAAACCACAGCAAAGGATTTGCCACTGGATGCGTTGGATGGTCAGCGGTCAGGTCAAACCCGCATTATGTATGAACAACATTGACAGCAACCTTTGAAGTTGAAGTTTGACCTGACTGCTGCCCGCAGAACGCATCCAGTGTGGCAAATCCTTAATACTGACTCATCTTCTGATGAGCAACACCCAGTAAAAGCGTTCTAAAATTATTTCTGAAACAATAAATTAATTTAAATTAAATAAATCTAAAATCGAGGAGGATCGGTCGGAGTGGCGAGCCTTGGGGGAGGCCTATGTCCAGCAGTGGACGTCTATCGGCTGACATGATTATGATGATGATGAAATCGAAAATAAAATACAAAAAATTAAAAAGTAACAACATGATTCGGAAAATAGGCGATTTGTTTTGCATTTACATAGTATTTATATACATAATTAATTAAGTAATTTCTTTATTAATAATACATGTAAATTTTTACTATTTTAATTTACTTTAAATGGTTTAATCAATTACAAATCCTGTTAGGATCTAGGATCTCGATATCGCCCACCTGTATTCCCCACTAATCTTAACATAAAAATATTTCACCATCGCAAACAGCTGATTTCCGTTCATCGACATTCCATCGGAAAGAATGTGAAAAGATTTTCCTAAAGCATCGGGAGAAAAACGAGGCATTGTGCTCACGCGCAGCGAGCGAGATAAGCTATAAACAAATTATGTTCGTCACGTGTAAATTTGGTTAAATTCGTTAGGCTATTCAATAGCCGACATTAACCTATGGATTACTATATAGCCGCTATTGTATATATAGTAATCCATAGGTTAATGTCGAAACTAATTATATGTTTTTTTCACTTTCTGTTATTAACCTTATGTTTTCTATCGTGAATAGTGCCAGTTACTGAGATATAATATAAAAATATATCCAGTATTTAAATTGGACACTAGATGGCACTGATCTTAGTATTCAAATGTATGTACTTCAAAGTGGCAGGCGCAAGCAAAAAATGTATGTAATAAACTGAGATCCATATTGTCCAATTTATCCCTTTTAAAATATAAAATACCTTTTAGTACCCGTAGAATGCTATACATGTCACTAGCCGAATCGATAATTAGTTACAGCTTAAGTAGTTACGGCAGAACTTATAAAACTTACCTGGATAATGTATACAAACTACAACTAAGCCTGATAAAAACAATTGTACCTAACTCGATAAGGAAAATGTATAGAAATGACGAATCGAAGCTATTTGAGTACTGTAAAATAATTAATGTCTATGATAAGTTTAAAATGATGCTAGTATGTGATGAAATCGCTAACTTACCTAACCTTAAAAATAGATCTAGGTCACAAAAATTAAGAAATATCAATATACCAAAGTATGTATTACCGCCTTACAAGAATACCTATGGGAAAAGAACCTGGCAATTTCTGTTACCCGATACTCTAAATTCATGGCCTAATGATGTTAACCAAAATATACTTAATAACACACATAAGACTAAAATAATTTTAAAAAACATGTTGTTATCAAGTACAGGTGCGCGCCCGAGTTGTTTATCAACATCTCGGGCAAACTACTCGTAAATGCTGATTGCTTAACTTACCAGTATTTCCTTAATATTAAATTTAGATTTTAGATAGATACCTAACCGGAATGTAAACGAGCGACAATGGCGGCAGATAAACCGTACGCGGTTTTCGTTCGCTGTTTCCAATATTTGTACATAGTATTTTAAGATTGTTTTTGGATAAATAAAAAAAAAAAAAAATCGTCAAGCGGAAACTTTTGGAGCGTGTTTTCGCGGTCGAAGCGTAACATTTAAAAGGATTATCGGCGTAGATAATATAAGGACAGATATTTTACCTAGAAAATAGTTTAAAATAAATAAATAAACGAATAGCTTGAGTTCATCATTCTCTTCATCGATTCACCCTAAAATTGTATTTTAACCTCAACCTAACCAGATGCAGCATTAATATCTCCGAACATTATAAAAACAGTCCGGAGCACGTTTCGACTTTACCAACCATGCCATGCATTTTCATGTGACAGTAGTCAGAAATAGTAATGTCATACCCATGTCATGTCATGTTCAACACGGTTTTTCTGATCTGCGCGCCAGCTTCAAAGAGTTTACATATGACTATTTAAATGAAATGCTGGCTTGTAAAAAACTGCTACTGCTAGAAGAGTAGAGAGGATTATTTTGTATGGGACCATAATAATAATGTACGATTCACATAAATTGATCGAGACGGGTTGAAGCGCTTTGCAAGAGATACGAAAAGCTTTCCATATTAAAACGGAATTTACAGCTTTGCTTAATTTTGATGCGCCGTTGGTTGTCATTTAAACATGATTCCTAACCATTTATTTACAGTAAAGAAGTTTCCTTACTCACTGACTAGTAATATATTGGCCTCGATTATATCTGGTTGAATTGAAAGCGTACAAAGAAAAATTTAGACAAACTTGCTTTGGCCTGTTTAAAACTAATAACAAATAATTGAATTTAGATGGAGTGACATGATTCAAACCATAAGAAACCAATTGTATTATCTGACTCACTGAGGTGTCCAATAAAAATTTGTACCTATATTTCTATCAAATTCAACTTCCCATAAAGAATTATGGGAAGAAAAACAAAGGGCAGTCGATACAGCCACATGCATACATCATAATACACTGACACAGTTTTTATTTTCTTTCCTGTAAAACTTATGGAAAAACCAAACGGTTATGGCATAGTTAGTAATAATTGCGATGGACTTGTAACTAAGTAGAAGCAATTCCGCTGATCGACAATCAAGTATAATGACTCAAAATGAGTGACCCGAGAGACATGCAAAGGTTGCCATTTGAATAATCGATTAGGAAGACTACGTTGTTATGCTAAATGCTACTTTGTGGCTTTAAAGAGTTCAGATTTTGTAAGATTGTTGAAAGGTTATGTTGAACTATTGGTTATAAAGATCAAGGATTGGTTTCAACTAGTTAAATCTTCCATACTCAGTTTGGATTATAAGGCTCTGCTTCTATGATCAATTTAGTATGCGGTAGCGTAATGTTATTGATGATTTCTCAATTTGGTTCGAGATGTGGTCACTTAAATATTTGTGGTACGCCTACGGTCGGTCATTTTGGTCGCTCAGTTAGAATATCTCGGATCATCTTGATGACTGGCCAAGCAACATATGGGCTAAGCGCGATGTAACTACTTACTAAAATTTGATTAAGTTAGTACTAAATACAAACAATACAATCATAGCTAGCTTGCAAATTCGCATTACTTACCTATTACGTATCTCTGTTTACCAACATGTATGAGGAGAGAAATTAAAATTATCTCTATAATTTTCTCTGCATTTCATCACTTGATCTTTGACCTCCAAGAAATCCAAAAACACGTTAAAACCTTTATCTCAAACTGGAACAATCAATCACCCACTTACGCATAAAATCCACACCATCCCAAAGTAGGTAATAAATTTCCACGATAATAACCTGTAGCAAACGCGAATCAGCATAGAGTATTAGTGTCTCATAAATCACGAAATCAATAAAGAAAATGCTTATGAGCGAGTAATGGCGGAACGAATATGTGATTTGATTGATTCAGGTGCACTTACCTAAGTATGTGGGAGGAATAATTTGTAACCTGCGCTTCTGCGGTCCCTCGAGATAGTGCGGAGAATAGAGTGGACCTGATTATATTATTGTTCTGTATTTTATAATTTGTTACTTTGTTTTAGCGTTATTTAGAAAGAATTCCAAGGATTAAACATGATGTTTTGAATCAGGCATTTTATGTTGTAAAAATATTAAGAAAATATGACGAGTAAGTTAAGATTATTCAATTATCAACCGACTTCATTTTACCTTATAAAGAGCCCGAAAACAGCTGCAAAGCGGATGGCTAATCCGTTTGCAGAATGTCATACTGCAAATGCAAAATGATATACCTCATAACGTCAAACATTGTTAGTAGGTTTAAGTAAGTTTTCATTACGATTGCCTTTTATATGATTCATAGCCATTTTTACGCCTCATTAGATCAAATTCGGAAGTCAAATATGAATGACACACAATGCGCAAACGAAATTGTACTCTACTCGATTCTACTCGCTAATGCTGATCAGATGTCGACGTTTTCTATGGAAAAGCCAAAAAAAAATTCTTGATTTTAGGGTTGGTCCCATAATAAAAGTAGCTCAATTTATCGAGTAGAATCGAGCCTTGAATTTAAAGCCCCATGTTCAGAGACATACTGTATATAAACTAAAACATCAGGCGAGCCATATTGTTCCAACTCTAGAACATCAATCTCACCAGCATGTAGGTATCCATACAGTATTATGTCAAGTCATCTCCCGGACCGTCAAAGCAGGTTTACATTATTCAAATATACATTCGGACGGTTAAAACTCACAATTTACATTTCGTATGGCGTTGAGATACGGGTCAGTTTTGAATGACGGTCGGTGAAAGGTGGAAACTTGTGTGGCTTAGTGTACACGGTCATGACCGTGTGTCAGAGATTACCACTGATAGAATCCTGAGCGTGGTAACTTTGGTTCGAATACTGACTCGTACCGATGAGTTTCTGGAGATGTAGAGATATTAATATTATGTATTACTTGCGAAATAGTATTTGGATTTACTAAATTGTTATTGTTGAAGGAAACTATCGAAAATAAAATTGTTCTGCAAAAATCTGCTAAGAAATTCAAAGGTGTGGGTGCGACTTTTGAATCCACATTGGGCATACCTCTCTCTCTCATTCATTTAACTGAGCGATCGTTTATATTTATTATTTGTACTTGTACACATTGATTATAAGGTACAATATAACATTTCGCTTGATGCCAACGCTTGACACATTGTCTTAGGAAATGTAAAGGAGATACCGTTTTAACTTATGTCAAATATTGGTATAGCGGCTACTATACAGCGTGTATTTTTGATACGACATTTAACACATTTTCATAGGTTTTATAAAAAAAATACGACTTTTATTTTTCCTTGAGAGGGCAGGTTACTTTATTTATGTATGCCCCATTTGTTTGGCTAGTGATCTGTGCCGTATGCCTAACAAAGCTAAGGCATGTTGAAACACGGCATTAGGCAGACAGTAATGTTTCGCTTATGGTAATATCCAGAAATTCCGCTTTTGCTGTAAACGGTT
The DNA here is from genome assembly GCF_947568885.1 of Cydia strobilella. Lineage (NCBI taxonomy): Eukaryota > Metazoa > Arthropoda > Insecta > Lepidoptera > Tortricidae > Cydia > Cydia strobilella. Next base: position 15,585,876 of record NC_086050.1, read on the forward strand.
GTGTGTCAGGGAAGGTACTTCTACGCTATCGCGGTAGCCGCTAAGGCGCTAACGTTCTGTACAATGACTAGTTTATGCTCATAAGTAAGTACCTAATATACACTTTGTTGTATAAAACAAGTAGATAGGTAACATAGAGGATATTATCTACTTGTAGGATTAATAAAATTCGTGAGGAAATGTAAATTCCGAAATGATATTAAACTATTAATAGGAATTGTTATAGGAAAAATGAATAAAATACCCTCAAGCGGTCGAAATTTCAATACCACTCAAATTGCAAAGTTGCTAGCTACCTTCGTTTTTATTGCTTATATATTATACTTATTCATTGTAGCCCAAAAAAATCTTATAGAAACTTACTTGCACTACTTAATTACATTGACGACCATAATAATTTGTGACGTTTTCAACTAAAAGGTACCACATTGTCGGTTGTCGATAAGGTTGATTTCAAATTGAAGCTTTATGGAAATAGCGCCTTATTGACAACCGACAATAAGTACCCTTTAGGTTGAAAACGGCACTATTGACTTCAGATACACAGAAGATGTCGTTTGTCAGAATATTCTAAAATAATGTTATTGACTTCCTGGGGGCCTAGCCAAGATGACTGAATTATAAAGAATGATTGGTAATTTTTAGGTAAAAAACGGGACCCTATTACAGACTCCGCTGTCCGTCTGTCTGTCCGTTTATCTGTCACCAGGCTATATCTCATGAACCGTGATAGCTAGACAGTTGAAACTTTCACAGATGATGTATTTCTGTTGCCTTTATAACAACAAATACTAAAAAGTACGGAACCCTCGTTGGGCGAGTCCAACTCGCAATTGTCCTTTTTTCTTTATAATAACCAAATTCAATGTGCTCGCTGAGTGTTTCCTTGCGTTTTAACTTTAATTTATAGCGACATTTATTTTCTCAAAAACCACATCAAACCTTTGACATTGACGACTTCACACATAATGATTTACGAACACAAAACCTTGACTAAATTCCAATCAAATCCGTTGCATCTTAAAACGCCATATACTTAATTAACGTTTTACCAGTATCTGTTTAAATTGGCCGAAGAATCCAGTTGATATAAACCAGATAGCCGGTTTAAAGAAGCTTTAGTTCGGATTAACTGCTCAATAATGAGATAGTTAAGCAAGAAAATCGGAACTGGTTTCTATAATTTCAAACTGTAGCTTAAAAGCTCCTGGTTTAATTACGCGATCGGTTTGAACTACATTCTGAACGCGCGTGGTTCCATTGGCCATATTCTCAGTTACTGATCAGAATCCCCTACTGTACAGTTGCTAACATACGGTATACCTACTAGTACTCGTTTGTGTGTACATTCCATAATTAATGAAGAATAATTGTTTTAAGTATTTAAAATTAATGTTTAAGTATGTACTAGTAATTATTAAACTTATACTAATATTAATATAATATATTTTATACCTAGTTGTAATAGTGAAAATGGCTTTAAATTTAAAAGACTGTGATAAAAATAGATAATGAAATTGAAATAGAATGTTAAAATAAATCTTTATATTTTATAAATAATACCTACTACTAGTCATTTACCTATGTTATACAATTCTATATTCTAAATACAATACAATAATGTGCAACTAGAATCTTTATGCATGCAGAGGAAATACAAAAAAATGTACTTAATTATGGTGGAATAAAGGCTATTTTTATTTTATTTATTTTTATTTATTTTTTACTCAATATTGTCTTCGGTTACCGCGATAGTTACTCATGAAATAAAACTATGAAAACGGATTATATCGCGTATATTGAATTTATAATACATCCCGACGTTTCGAACTCTTTACAGCGTTCGTGGTCAACGGGTGTCACCCGTTTTACTCGTTTGTGTGTGGTGAGAATGCAGAGAATCCGAGTTTTTCTTTAGGCTTAGATACAAGTATGGACTATTATCGTTAGACTAAAAATCGGCTTTAATTTTTTTAGTGTTCCGTGCAAAACTTTGTTTTTTAATCAGAAAAGTAGCGTTTGAATTGAAAGCAATGTGGAGCCGAAAGAAACCTAACCATGCATACCATCCACATCAGAAATAATGATTCTAAGATATGTGAATCTCGTACACCACATAATATTATCTTATCTAGGCACAAGAATATCCGCAAGATTGCAAAAGAAGAGAATTTATTGTAACTTTACGAATAAGTCAATAAGATGAACATTTGAACTTTCCTTTTTAGACTACTTGGTTTTATTTTGTCCACTTAGAATTTGGAATACATCACTTATAAGAATGGTTTAAAATCTAAAACCGGGTTAGCGCATCAACAACATTTATTTTTTAATAATTTTAAATATATAACATTATTAAAATCAAGTTCTAAAAATAATTTAATATTTGATATACCTATTTAATACAAATTAGTAAATTATCTTTTTATCATTTATCATTTATTTATTGTATTGTCATGTACATAATAGGTGTTACATTATATGTATAAAGTCAGATCATGACCTGTAAGGGCACACAATAGTAATATTGATAGTCTGTTAGTGACCTGGGTTCTAGCAGAGTTACCAGTGCTTCGCTCGAAAGAGCGGAGTGTATAACTGACCTTTTGTTTTGCTGCAACGCACACAGCAATTCTACGGTTTATTTTTTTAAGTTTTGTTTTATATCTTAATGTTGCTATTTTGTATCTCCTGTGTTTCTTCTGTTTTAATATGTGTGTATTGTGGCAAACGAATAAATGGTTTATCTATCTATCTATCTAATATTATTCTATTCTATTCTAGGCTTCTTTTCGTGATTACTCAGTTTATGCTTTATAAAAAGTTGTTGAGCTTGACCAAAGAGAATTAAGTAGACATGACCAACGAGTATATAGTTGCCTCGCAAAATATAGTTTAAAAACCGGCCAAGTGCGAGTCGGACTCGCTCACGAAGGGTTCTGTACCATTACGGAAAAACACAGCAAAAAAATCACGTTTGTTGTATGGGAGCCCCATTTAAATATTTATATCATTCTGTTTTTAATATTTGTTGTTATAGCGGCAACAGAAATACATCATCTGTGAAAATTTCAACTGTCTAGCTATCACGGTTCATGAGATACAGCCTGGTGACAGACAGATGGACAGACAGACAGCGGAGTCTTAGTAATAGGGTCCCGTTTTTACCCTTTGGGTACGGAACCCTAAAATTGATTTATTGATAATTTATTTGTCAATATGGGTTACAGAGGTCTTAAAACTATTAACAATATGTAATTACATAGGATCTCCACATTGTGCCTACAAACTGGCATACAAATTTAATTAAACTAGCCTAAGTCCATGCATATTATATTAACTTAACTATTAAGGAACTCGCCCACACTGTAGAAACATTTCCCACACAGCCAAGCTTTCATCATTTTCTTAAATGTTGTATTCTTTTCCCCTTTAAATTCATCCGGTAACTTATTATAAATTGTAATGCACATGATATATGAATTTTTAGATGCTAATTCTAGTTTTGTAGCTGGTTTGTGTAATTTATGTTTATATTGTTGTCTAACATTACGAGAGCTCATCTGTTGTGCTTCTATGAATTCATCTTTATATTTATGAACAAACATACAGACCTCAGCTATATACACGCAAGCAACAGTTAGAATATTGTCCTGTATGAAGAAAGGCCGACACGATGCACTTCGGTCTAAATTAAAAACAGCCCTGACACACCGCTTTTGAGCCAAATATATTTGATTTATTAGTGTACAATTACCCCAAATTTCTAAAAACTAATTATATATTTGCGGCACTTGCGATTGAAACTTTCGGTCCTTGGTCGTCAGACACCAGAAAACTAGTAAAAGAAATTTCTACCAAACTAGTCTGGGTGTCTGGCGACCTACGAGCTGGCGCATTTTTTGCGCAGAAGCTCAGCCTCACTGTGCAGAGGGGGAACGCGGCCAGTGTCCTGGGAACAATGCCTCAGGCTAATTTAGGTTTAGATTTAGTTTAATCACTGTTTAAATTAAATAATTTTTATTGTATCCTATTATTAGACTAGACATTTCTATTTTTGACATTACCCCAAATGACTAAACCATACCTTATTGTTGAGCTAACGTAACCATGGTATGCCATTAAAGCCGCTTCTGTGGAAACTGTTTGTCTGGTTCGTCTCAAGGCAAACACAAAACTGTTGAGTTTTGAATAGACCTTATCTACATGTTCTCGCCATTTGCACTGACAGTCCACCATTATTCCCAAAAATTTCGTACATTTAACTTCTCGACAAGCTACAATCTCGTAAACAAATGGAAACATGCTGTTCCCGGGAAAGCGGAATCACTTTATCTAGGCAGACTTAGCGTCACCAGGTGAAATAATTGTGGAAAACCCCAGCGTTGGCTTTCCCAATTTAGTTGCAGCGGAGGCGTTTTCATTAAGTTCCGTTATTCGGATCAGGAATTTATTCGATCACATAAAACCGCTCCAACTTAGACTTGGGAATTAAATTCCTGGGAAGGTTATATAATGTTTAGGGAATGTTCTCAGAACTGAGATTATAGTGCGACATGCAGGATGCAGCCCAATTCGAACGTGCACTGATATCATACCGATATTAGAATTATATTGGAATCATATCAGTGTCACTCGTGCGTTCATTTCGCTCAGACTTGTCCGCACAAGTATTAGTCTGAGCGAAACGCCCAGTGCGCCCACGCGAAAGACGGCGAACTGATATGATATTATGATTCCAATATCGTTCCAATATCAGTTTGATGTGCACGTTCGAATTGGCCTGATATACTTCCCGGTTCCGGGTCTGATTTTGTTTAGAAAATCTGTATCGAGAGCACATTCGATTCTTAAAATGTTAAATATTTTAAATAACCTTCCTAAATTGTACATGCAAAATCGGTTCATAAGGCTAGTTATACAACCACCACCACCACCAAAAACCACCAGCTTCACCATCACCACCACCACCACCAGTTTCCATCTGGAGCATGCGAGACATAGACTGTGAGACCTTTGTGATGATGTTGAATATTCTGAGGATAATATTTTGAAAAGATGTGTCCCGCCGCGCCGTGTTTGTTGCCGGTCCCATATTGGGATACCCTCCTACAATTTAGAAGAGAATTAAATCTTCTCGGGTCCGAGGTGTAGGGTTGTAGCCGGTGTAGCTTTATCGCGTATAATATATACTTCTACTTCAACTAATATATCTTACTTGAAAAATAGTTGTATTGTATAACTAGCCTTATGAACCGATGTTGCATGTACCTATGATGCTTCCTAAATTTATAAAAAAGAAGCGGTTAACAAATAAAGAAATGGACACAAATTCATAATCTCTTTTCTTAAACAAAAATGTGAGTTTAAAAACAAAATGCTCTTTACCACATCGTGACTCAATAACAACACATCCAAGCAATAACAAAACGCGTAACCGTTTCAGCGGTCCGCGGTTAGTTTACAAACCGCAAAAAAGCGTAAACAATGCGTTTAAAAATAAATGAATCGAATATTGGAAACGCATTCGACAACACTTGCGATTCATCTGCCTTACCAGTTACAACGTACCACTTTAAGTTGACACCGAGGTTCTTAATAACGGTTCGTGAGTGCAGGTCTGACTTTATACTGGATTTGTATGGGTTCGTGAATGAGGTCTGTGATGACAGCCGCTACCGCATACTAATCGACAGATTTGCTGACAACCGCACACAGAACTTTTGCTAAAATAACAAAAGTCGTATATGCCTTAGTAACGCTTATAATATACGCGCATAATAAAAGTTTACATTATAAACTTAGTCACCTTTACTTTAAGAGATTAATAGACAGCTTTTTGAAAAGATATTTTTGTTTAACAAAATGGAGACAGTTTTATTGTGATGTTATTAACATATGATAGGTGCGAGAGTCGTTTTCTGGTAGCAAAATGTGTTTATAACAATAGTAACTAAAAAACCGTTTTTATTTTCAGACATGCTAAGTCACCCATTGCAAGTAAGTCCTAAAGAAAAAATCGTGGCCGTAAGTCTTTTAATTATTTACTGGTTTTGCAAATTTGCCTTGTCTTGTTTGGTTTCCTCGCATTCGATATGAAAAGTGTTTAACTCGGGTGAAAGACACCATTTCAAGTCTCGAACTATTGGCTAAACTACCTCGACAGAATTGGGTGCCTTTCATCACTTGGTTAACAATCTATTAAAGACATGTATATTACTTTGTTTTACTGCTGCAGTAATGCGGTGCGACATAAATCCGGGCAGCAACATAAATTTTGACATTTGCGGCAGCAATGCACCAGCAATGTCGCGCAGTCGGTAGTAATGTCGTGCTGCAATACTGTTGCGTAATGCTTCCGACTGCATTGCTTCAGAAAACGTCAAAAAGGTAATTTTTCGTCACATTAACAATCTGGGGCTCTTCAAGGTAAGAGTTAATAGGTATCTCATAGGTAAGCGTGCTCCACCGTAGACCACATCATCACTTACCATCAGGTGAGATCGTGGTCAAACGCCTGCATTCATCATTAAAAAAAAAATTGACGTTTACTGCAGTAATGCAGTCGGCAGCACTACTGCAGCAGTATTGAAGCGCGACATTACTGCCGACTGCATTACTGTCGCAAATGTCAATTTTTTTTTAATGATAGACATTGATTTTAACATTTGCGGCACAGCAATGCAGTCTGCATTAATGCTGGTGTAATCTGAATTCAAACTGTACCTTTACTTCTCGCATATTGAAATATCCCTTCATACATCACATTCAACAATTCCAAACAATTTACCGCTGCACTTTCATATTTCTGGTTAACCACCCCATCCTCAACATCCAAAGTTAGATTACAATCGACTACCACGAAGCTTTCATCGTAAGCAAAACCACAGGCATGCATTGTTCGCAAAATATTTTTAGCAAGTTATCAATTTGGCCGACCATTTTCGCGGTTAAAAGCGAAATTTAGATACAGGTGCCGATTCTGGTTTTGCAATATGAATAAATATATGGTTTTCATCTTGTTTTGATACGACCTTGAGTCAACGTGCCGGTGCACCAATACGCTGATTGGTGCTCATGAAACCTAATCGGAAGTCGTCTAACCATTTAGCTCGTACAGTCGAATGAAAAAATATAGATACAGACATATATCTCAAAAATATGTGAACACGACTTTAAAGTCTAAGGTGTAAGAGCGTACACATATTTTTGAAACTGGAAATGTATATATATTTATGCCCTTGACGTACTTACGGTTGCGTTCAAATTTAGACTACACCAGCATTACTGCTGCAGTATTGCAGCTCGACATTACTGCCGACATCATTGCTGCCGCAATGTCTAAAAAGGTCATTTTATTGAGACATTTTGTAGATATAGGTATGAAATTTACGTTGCAGTAATTCAGTCGGTAGCATTCCTGCAATATGCGGTATGGTGTTACTGGTGTTAGTAAGTTACTTAATAACAATAATACTTAAAGGAACATAATATGACAACCAGGTGAAATATGTATCAAACAAATAATATATTTAGAGAATGTCTTGAATAGTTTTATAGATTTCGTGTACAACGCACTTACGAATTTGAAAGATACTGAAAAGTAATAAAGAGTTGGATTAAAAATATAAAATACAATACAAGTCATAATTACATGCCTTATTGAGCATATTTGTGGGACCAGGGGCCCTTTTCTCAAAAGCTTGTAGCTTGTAATACAAGTGGAAGTCCCTTTCTAAAAAAAGCTGTCAGAAATTGACATCCGCTTGTATTACAAGTTACAAGCTTTTGAGAAATGGGCCCTAAGTCGATGTGTGTAAAATTGTCGTGCCTAACATTCATAAATTCTTGTCCGCCCGCCGCCACGCTCTCACACCTCATTTTAAAACGACAATCGAAAATAACATGAAATTGGATAAAAGTGAAACGAAAATTTCATGTAATTTAAGCATGTTGTTTTAAAATAAGAGCGTTACATCGATAATAATTATGGGAGCGGCATTTAGGCTGCGGGTTTTTGAAGGTAAATAACTCTTAAGAATCCCGATTTATAAAAAAACTGCAACTTCAAACTGGACAATAAAATAAACAAAACCTTTGTATTTGTAAACCTAAATCTTAAACACATGCAAACAATGATTTTAAAAGTAGACGCATTCACTTCTAACCATTAAACATAATGCAGACGATCAGATAAGTGGCACACAATAGGGCGACATAAAGACATCATATCAGTATGTGACGGTAAATTCGGGAAAGGGCGGTTTAATATGAGATCACACAAAAGGTTGAGGTTTTGGGACGAGACATAGAGTACCTCCGGTAGATTCTGCATTACGAAAGTTAGTCGAAGACTTGCCGTTACGTTACATGGGAGCTCTTCATTATACATAGTAAGTGTATGTTCGTGTCAGTTTCATCCCACATCACAAAGAAGTTAATTCATTGTGGGTGACTCCAACTTACAAATTAATATTTATTTCATCAAATTTTGACCTCATTTAGTCTTGCTTCTTGTTTGACCTTATAATTTATGATGCTCCAATATATGCGCTGCGAGTAATGTTTTAAAAGATTTTTAAATTTCGCATACCGTGGAATTTAAATTTTACTTGATAAAGACATTATTCATAATTGCACATAAACACTGTTTTATTTTAAATTGGTTTGTTTGTTTGTCTCAAAAGAGACAAAAATGATAAAATACATTTTGATTGGAAGAAGAAATAAAAACAGTCAGTTGAATTTCAAGTCTGATGTTAAAATAAGTAAAGAATAAATTCACGCACTTTTGCAATCCAAGTATTTCTTTATTATTATCAGGTTTAATGCTCCATCTACATAGATATGTGATCAGTGGGACGAGACCAAAGTTTTTTGGGCGAATTGGGGCTATTCGTGGTTTCTTTTTTGTGCAATGTTCCGGGAACAAGAGGAGTGATCAAAACAGAATGGATTTATTAAATTTCTCGTTTTGTGATATTGTGGAAGCGGGCATTTTTGGAATAAGAAAGAACAGGAAGGGTTTGCGAGAATGGTTTTAAATGCGACTATATCTACGTATTATCCTTTTTGAAGTATTTTGTGATTTCAATATTGTCGATGGATCTGTGGTTAAAGATTTTTTATTAATCTCAAAAGAAATTTACATTTCACTTAATGAGATACATGCACTAATTAATTATATTCAATGTTAATTTGGTTTACGCCCGTGAGCAATAGTTTGTTTCTATTTACAATTAATTATATTCAATGTTAATTTGGTTTACGCCCGTGAGCAATAGTTTGTTTCTATTTACAATTACAATTTTTAATTTTATAACACTAGACATATAAGTACAATATCAAAATATCAAAAGCTTAAGTCACAGTATAGTGGGTAGAAGTAAGTTAAAATACATACTTAAGGTAAATTCATACGCATCTTTAGGTGTTTTCTGATGTTATTTACTTTATTAACATGGATAACTTCAACTTTAATTATTACCGGAACAAAGAAAAACGAAGGGCTAAGTACATATAAGTAAAAAGTATGTATGTAGTTGCAATTACCTATACATTTTTTACCACGCAAGCTGATTCAGATTTTTTTTATTAATGACTAGGTACATTTAAAAATCTTACATAAATTCTTTATTCGTTCGCCATAAATTATCTCATTAATGTTCCTGTGAACTATCGAAAAACTTGGAGGCGAAACACAGAATTCTGTTGGACATTCGGTGACGCCACAAAAAACGTCATAGTCTACCATATAGAGCCATATTCACTAAAATATTGTGATGGCTTCCCGCTGAGGTTTATTTGCCAAATGTGGGTACGTTATCAAGATGCAACTATACAACTGTATTTATAAATTCAAAATGCAATGATGTTCCACGAAATCCTTGGCAGTTACGCCCTTTTTTTCGTTGAGTCGAGCAGCTGACATTGATGTCCAATCTATGAAATGTGCACTTGGTTTGACAGCTTTAAATGCAGTAGCTGTTATTTATTACTTGCGATTACAGGGGGCTTTTATAAATTATTGCTCTGTTCATTGTATTATAGGCAAAACAATTTAAATAATAAATTATGAAATTTAAAAAATGCATTGCTAGGTAGTTTTCACGCTATAATTTTGATTACCTAGTAAAAAACGCGCGCATTCGCAAAAATAAAGTGTCCAGCAGGGGCATATTTCTAGAAAAGTATTAGTTCAAAAGTACTATTATTTGAACTGGCATTTTGTATGAGATTGCCTTTCGAGCAGCGACGTGTACTTATTATATAACTTCAAGTTTTCTCTCTAGTCTTTATCACTTACTACGTGTCTTAAAATATTTACCCAAAAGAATTAAACTGAATCTCTGCATAAAACAGTCCTTTTACTAGCAAGCAAAGAAAGTCGCTCGCTACTCGTACTTAACTGACGCACGAAGATACAATCGCATCTTCTTGATTAATTTGATGCACCAAACATCACGTTCTGACTTTTCATTTAAACCCTTAACGCATTCCGTTATCTCTAGTTATTATCTGAAGTGTTAAGTTCTAGCTTCAGAGAACGAACGTGTAAGAATTCTCGCGTTTGCGATGTCGAGATAAAAACCTTATTGATTACAGCTGTCCCTTTGCACGCGATCTAGACAAATGAAATGAGAAACTTGATCGCTTGGGTGGTTTAGAATAACTGAGGATGTGGTTTCTAGTAGGAATATTAATTGTTTTGGATTTGCTTTAGCTTTAGAACCTTATAAATTATACTTGCATGCCCACATGAACAGGGGTAAAAAAACAGGAAAATATAATCAATCCTTTAATAATAGTTAAACATACTAAATACAAGGCGCAAGGCTTCAAATTTTAAACCACATCAAATCAATATTAAGATTCTTAGCTTATTGCCCGAAGAATTTGAATGTTATAATTTTGAAAACCCGATAATATTTTTAGTTTTTTCATAATACGTTAAGGCCTTCTATTACGTATATCATTAGGCATAAATATTACATAATCATCACACTCGTTATACTCGTATCACCAGCATTTCACGCATTACCTACTAGTTTCAGGCCTCCTCTCGTTTATTTACAATAGAGTCTGTGCTTTATCCTAACGCAAGCCTATTCCGAATTGACAACTTTTCAGGCATTTTTGAATTTATTCCACCCGTTATAAAACACTCATTGCAAAACGTCGCTACTAGTTTTTTTAAACCAATAATACATTTTATTATTACTATCATTATGTCCACTACACTGCACTCCCAAGATCAACTTCAACACACTTCCTTCAATCCCTAAACCACTTAAAACTAAAAAACTACAACTCTCAATGCAACCGAACACGAAGCTCGCATACTCGAGTGTCGTGAAAAAAAAGCCAGGTGCCCGAATCTCATTGTTCCAGCGGAGATTAATAAATCTTTGGAAGGGCATATATCTACCGATCTCGCGGGCCTTTGGGTTATTGCAAGCCCATTCAGACGCCACAGAGGCCAAAACAGATCCTTTGTTATGACAAAGGTGTCGCGAAAGAAGGGGCCTATCGGCGTTGCCTTATCAGATGCAGTCCCCTTTCGAGGTCTCTATAGGACAGACGGCGAATGCGTCTAATTCGCAAGCCGCAAGATTTTGTTGGGATAAATGTTGCACGACATTCTTTGCATCTGTTAACTCTAATGGAATAGGGGGTTGACTTGTAGCTGTGTCAAATAAAACAAGACTCTTGTATAAGTATGTTTGTACCTACGTCAGTTATAAAGACAATTTTATTAGTTTAAACAGACGACTGAACATCGTGTAGTCAACAACAATAGATAATCATAAATAATCATTACTTAAAAAACAGCCTTAAAAATTATAATTTTACACTGTAGAGAAATAATTATTACAAAGTATAATAAATAGAGATGAAATCAAAATTTCACGCGGCACTTTTACGCGCAACAAAATAGTTTGAAATTTGAAAACACGTTTTTGTTACAATGAAAGCCCTAACGCGGGCGCCGGTTGGCACAAAAGAGAACCATTAACTTGTTGTTTGATAACAATATCACCCGGTTTTTATTGCACGAACATTCCATTTCTGTACCGATTTTGAAAGCATGCTTGGCGTTAAGATTTTTATAACGTTAGGAACACGTCATTTTTAAGGCAACCGCGGTGGCAAGTACGTTATGTATAATTTAAGTAATGTCACTCATCATTCAGTCCTTTGCCTGGTTTAGCAAATTCCTCCAGTCCGATCAATTCGTGGCTTTCCTTCTTCAACTTGTCACCCCTAAGGTCCTGGTCCTATTCAACGCCGTGCAACCATCTCAGCTGGAGCCTGCCACTACCTTTGCGGCCCTCCGGTCGTCAGTAATGTAACTGTAAACAAAAAAAAAACTCTAATCAGTTATTTGTTGATAGATATCTTTGCTTTCAATGATGACCCAAATGATATTAAAATTTTAAATATGAAACAGATAATAATTATGTATTTCTAACATACTCGAGAATGAAAAATTATCCTAAATATCTCCAAACTTAATTTAAATACACAACAGCAAAACACTTAAAGAATTAATGGCGACTGTCACATAAACGGTTATTCGATAAGGCAATAATTTCGCGTCACTTTCACAGAAACTTAATAAAAAGAAACAGCTCTAATGATTTATTAGCTCCGTTATTCGCAAGATCAAACGAATTAACCTCTACCGCTTCAAAAAAATGTATTTTTAATACGGCATGGAAAACGCTTGTCACTCAATGTTTAAAAAACACTTGTTGCAGCCAAGAGAACAAATCAGTTTGTATAGAAAATTTCTAGCTTACTCCTCTGGCGCAGCGACCCAAAGTGTGTCTTGGCTTCCAAAATTTTTAAACAAAGTTTCATTTCTCTTGGATGTAGGATTTTCAGTGCTTTTCCATCACTCTTTGCTAAATACACATTATAAACCATACAAGCCAATAGAACTATTAGAGAAAAAGCTATATTAGATAAAAAATCGTATGTAATTTGGCAGTTGTTCAATTACGTATAAAATCATTAGGCATAGTTGTTAATTTACTATTTAGTATCATTTACTTTCTTCTTCTTCTTCTTGTGCCATGTCCTCATCGGACGTCGGCGACCATCTCTCGGAACTTATTCCTATCCTGTGCCAATCTGCTCAGGTTGGCAGCGTCGTTAATATGAGTCCAGCCTTTAATATTGTCCATCCAGGCTAACTTCCTTCTTCCTCTACCTCTTTTGCCCTCTACTTTGCCCTCTATTATTTACTTTAACAATAAATTAAAAATAAAATTTATAATACTTGACCAATTATTGGTAAAGTTTTGCTTGTCCTTATTATTTTTCTTAGTGTCTATCGGTACAACATATTATTTTTGTGACCTTACTTCTTTCTTCTACACTTTATTTTCTAAATTCATAACTAATAATATGTACAAACATTATTTTTATATGTAAATAAACAGATAAATATCAATGTAAACATAACCTGGTCATTGTGCACCATACTTCAAATACAATCGAATGACATGTATTAAAATCTTTAGATTAGCCGAAAATGACGAGACAAGCTTGTGATTGATGCCTGTCCTCCAACCCTACATTCCTGACGAATGTGAATGTAAATGTCTTAAGTGACTTAAATTTTCAAAGGCGTATACGCCGTTTTAGGTAGAAATGATACGCCATACACTAACAATACGCCATGCTTATTAACAACGATTCGTGGTGTAGGGTTCCGTATACCAGTAAAAAGCAGACCATATACCTATAATCATATTGTTACTGGCTTATTTCCTATTTTAAAACATCCTATAAGATATAACAAACTAATTCGTAACAAAGGCAAGCAAATTAGCACAAACGTGAACACTAAACAATACTAATACTAGCATAATAGTTATTTTTAAACTTTTCGACAAAAGCTGTCACTCAGACGCCACGTCGCCGAAGTGTCAAAACTGAAATTGAACTTTATACATTTGCACGTAGGTCTATGTTGCTCTGTGGTCAGTGACGGGTTAATCCGTCTTCGGCGTAAGACCTACGGTGCGGATATATCCGTCATTTTAATTTCAATTATTTATTTATAAAATAAAAAATTTACACGTCACATCATCATAAATATAATTATAATTGGCATTGGTGTGAAAAAGGTTAAATAATGGTAATAAATGTTTTATTCTAGAAGATGTTTTTTGATAGGATTATTTGATTAAACAATTCGTAAATTTAAATATTATAGAAATTATTATGAATCTAGGTTTTTTGCATTTTATAGTTGATTCAGAAACAATAAATTAATTCTGATGATTACCTAGAAGTAATTTCATTGTCCACATCAAAATTCATGGGTATAAGTAATTAATTAAAAGCAGTTTATTTCTTTATTCTTTATTGTATTGCAGTCATGTTCATAATACATTAGGTGTTACAGTTTGAGGATGGTAGGTACATGACACCCTGTCAGGGCACTCAATTTTCTTAAGTCTAGGTAAAATTACATGCATCTCATACAAATAGCAATAAAATCTATATTTATAACTTTATATTTTATCGACGTTTATGCAACGTTAAATGTCAAGTTCGTTTAGAAAATTAGTAAAATAATAAAATAATGATGCTAATACATAAACGTTTTTCACCCTCAAGTCCCTACTTGAGCTTTTACCTAGGTCCCTTACCTAGGTACCAAATAACTATATTTTCTATAAGAGTTTTTCAATGATTCACGGTTAGTTTCACTAGATTTATATTACCTTTTGTATTGTTTTTGAGCTCCCGATACTTCGACGCAGTTACATGCATCTTGTTCACGGATGACTGAAGATAGCGGGTGGGTGTCAAGTGTCAATACAAAAGGTAATCACGGTCCATATCCCGGTCAATATAAGTCTATATTTTCTGTATTTTTAGCTTCTGTTTTCAAGGAACCCTCTTATACGAAGCTATCCCTCCGACTTTTTGCCTTCTACCTATACCTAAAAATAGACAGAAAATACAATACCAACAATTGGTCCGATCAAACGGAGTATTAAGTTCGCTTGTCATTTTAACGAAACTCCTCTCGGCTCATCATTTACTGCTCCTTTAATCTAAGAGTTAATACGACGATATTAGAGTTCATTCTTGATTGCGCGATTTTTTCTCTAGGAAGCGTATTGGGAGAGAGGTTATTGTCAGTCGCGTTTTATGAGCTATGATTTATGACCAATGACTCCCAACGGGTTTTACTCTCTTGATAATCTTATTCAGACGCATCTTGATGGAGGGGTACAATGCTACCTAAATTAGCTATACCCGTATCAGAAATTCGGGCGTAGTTTAAAAAAGTTTCAAGTGCCGAAGCGCCTCATAGTCCCATATTGCGTTTTAGATAAATTTTGGGTTAGAAAACCGCTATAAGCTCACGTGTGGCATCAAACGATGCGTTTGTATTCTTTATGGTAACTCGAGTCATGTTTAACTGGGAATAAAAGCGCATTTTGATAGGATTAATGATGTTTTAATGAAGTACCATGCATCGGACATAATGAGACTATAAAGTGATGTTTAACTTCATTATGTCATATCGGCGAGGCTTTGAACGAATTCACGTTGCATTTTTGGAAAATATGATTTAAATTAACCGTTATTTTGTTACACGATAGGCATATTGTAATTTTTGATAATACGAACTTGTAATTTTTGATAATCCGAAGCTTCTCTTAAAGTCCACCGTAAGAACAAATTACTTTCTTACTTACTTTCTTATGAACATATTTTAATTTCGGTTTTTTTACAAGTAGTCACACTTCGTAAGTAGTTTTTTTCGTTTAAAGTCCACCATTTGTACATTGTTGGATTTTGTGAAATACCTACAGTTTAAATAAAGAAGTTATATAATAATTGTTTCTGTAATCATTATAATACTTAGAAAAAACTTATGGCATCTACACAACGGCCCAGCGTACGCATAGGCCAAGGTACGCATTTATGCGTTAGAGGGAGCATGTGATATTGCTATCTCATTCCACCGCATAGCTTCGTCCCTTGGACTGGCCGACGCTGGGCCATCGTGTAGAGGAGCCATTAGACACAATGAGCGCTGCAACGGTAGCAAAGTAGCCATGCAGTTATAATTGCCTACTTATTACAACATATATAGCACCGTAATTATCTTTACGAACCATATAAAACTGACGTAGGTAATTATTTTCTCATGCTAGAAATAGCATGAGAAAATGTATGTAGTAATAATTTTACTGGAAGAAATTACTGTCAATTTTAAGTCGTAAATACTCAATAAAACTAAGAAGTGGGGTGATTTACAATGTTAACTATTGAACTTTCTGTTTAAAAGAAATGATATTTCTTGGAAAATATACTAGACATTCAACTAACAAATAAAAGCATGAGGTAGCACAAAAAATCAACATTTTTAACCCGCTCGTAACAGACAAGCGTAGAATCATTTGTTCCCTAAACCACACCCGACTTCAACTTTTTCACATGATCGATCTGTCACACGAGACTAGTCTTAATAAAAATAAAGTAGTATAAAAAGGTTATCCTCCCCTGCCATTGTGCGGGAGGCACAGATTAGTCGTTGTAGCTAAAGGATAGCATCTTAACGACGTTCGTAGGTACGCAACCGTGGGTCCATTCTTCATATCGAGATTTTTTGATAAGAAAACAGGAGTCATATATAAAAGTAGCTTACGCTTCTTATAGGAGCATTGTCATAGAGCTTATAGGGCGATCACTTATGAATTCGCCGATATCGGGAGAGGTTTATTACCACCATAACTCTAGCTTTAATGTATGTGACATACGGGTATCATATGTCGTATGTCATAGTTTTAAAGTCGTATGTCTGTGTTTAAATTAATACGGAGAGGTAATGTTACGTTTTAATAGGGTATTAATTATTAATTTAGAGGTGGTTCTCATAATTATGGTTTATATTGCAAGGTTTAATATTTTAATACTTTCTAAAAAAACTGTTAAATATTGTTGTTCTAATAAATAAGATAAACTCTGACAAATAGACAGCAGTAATCGTAACAAGATTTGATTTGATTTTGCTCGCTTACTCCAGAATCAACAAACAATTTTATTGCCCGCTTTTATCAGACAAAAACTTAAACCGAATTGTATTTAATATATAAAAATACTTATTCCTGTTAAGTTAATGAACCATAATAATTTTATATCCGCAACGCCGGCTTCATCAGGTGAACACAAACTCACAATCTGTAGCTGATTGTAGCTTCGTCACAAAACAATACAGCGGTAAAATCTGCAACAGGCTTCGTCAACTTACGTACTCTAAAAGTATACATAAAAAAACCCTACAAATAAAAAACACCCTCTAACTCGCCGCCCTCAGGCAGTGTGCCCAGCAGGCTGGCCGTATCTCGCCAAATCCTTATATAAGCGCCGGGCGCTTGACCCTCGTGGCCCTAACCTAAAGTTTCGACCCCATAAGGCTCAAATATGTAGCCACTGCCGAGCGTGCTATACTTGCGCCATTTGCTATTCTCGGCTGTTGAAGCCGCATGACCAGCAACAGCGCTGGTGCCCGATAAGTAGGTCTTATTAAGTATGTATTTTTAATATCACTGGGCCAAATAAAACATGACCAGCAACAGTGCTGGTGCCCGATAAGTGGGTCTAGTTAAGTATGTATTTTTAATATCACTGGGCCAAATAAAAGTTGTTTCCTATAGATAAATTATTGTTTTCCACAGCGGTTATGAAATGGAAACAGATTATACCTATACTACAAAAATGTTGATCTTGATCAAACATATTTTTTTGTAATAAACAAAAGCTCAATTAAAAGAGGGATAACCATTCTAACGTCTTAGAATGCGTTCTCATACAAAATCATTTGAAAATTTCATACATATTTGACTGGTTATTGGCAAATCAGTAGGTACTAGTAACAAACCTATTTTTATAAAATTATTAATAAGAGCTTCAAACACCAATTTTAAGATTTTTAAGTACAAACTCACTCTTTACACATAATCATCATCAAGAAAAAGTTTAACGGATGTCTTAATTTACCATAAAATGTTCTTTTATGTGACGGTTTTTTTAATGTTTACTTTAGGCGCTATGCTTAATTAGTTAGTGGATTGAGAAATAATTTCACCTTAAGTAACCACTTTATGTAAATGCTTTTATACGCTTTATTACCTTAGGTATAAAGTTTAAGTTTTCTTGGCTTATTTATAGTGTTTTGAAATCATGCACCATAGTGCCTGACAAAACGTTAAGCGGTGCGGACCAATGGTTTTGCTTCTTTAATAAGTTTTGTAGCATCTTTAATAGCCATTCTATAAAGTATGTTTTTAATTAATTACCTACTGATAGACGTCACTGATGTTATCAAAATATGTCAATTTTATAATTGCAGTTTTACAGTTATTAGGACATAAAACGAAGTTATTAGAGTTTGTGAGAAAATAATAATTCATAAAACAAATACGAAAAGGCAAAACTTGCTTCCTTAAGAAGTTGAGATCGTGAAAGATCCAACTACAGTTTTGGTGACCCGTTATAACCAGAACTACTATCAAGAATAAACTTTACGACTAAGAAAAGTAGTAGAAAATTTTACTGCATATCTATCCCGACTTGTCCAGTTTCTGTATTTCATTTCATAAACTTATTTTAGTAGATCACATTAAACCTTGTGAAATAAAAACCAGTATGCACTTATCAACTTTTACTACACATAATGCCTTTTCAACAAATAGAGAACAAATTGTAGAAGCAAATTGAGCGTAGGATGAGCGGCGCACACTGAAAATGAGCTTGCTTGAGCCTACTTAGTGGACGCTACCGGTTCTGTAGTATACTCAGGTTTATTATTAATTCAGTGGCCGAGATATTGTTACGTATGTTGAATAAAATCCAGCAGCAAGTGATAATCATAATAATGTTTACAATTAGTTTAAACTGGGTTTTCATCGTGTAAAAAAATATTAAAAGGCTCCCAGCGAATACAATAAATAGGTAGGTACGGTCCTCAAACATCTTGAAAAATTCCTTTGCCACTTTATTTCTATGAAGGAAAATATTATACCTATTGCAAATTTTCCGTAAACTGGGGCAATAATAAAATATTCTATTCAGCGTCCACTGACGACACAGTCAGCATCAATAGTAACAGATGATATTAAGCGTCAAAACAATCATAGTAGGAATCTCAATCTATATAGATAATCTATAACTTGAAATAAAACTTTGAAAAGAAGAATTTCCTCCCGCGGACGCTTCGGCTGTGGAATGAGCTCTCTCCGAGGTTTTCCCGAGGGGCTACAGTTCTTCAAAAAAGGAGTGTACAGGTTTTTAAAGGGTCGGCAACGCGCGTGTAATATCTCTGGTGTTGCAAGCGTCCATAGGCTACGGTAACTGCTTACCACCAGGCGGGCCGTATTCTTGATTGCTACCGACGTGGTATATAAATAAATTAAAAAAAAAACGGATTATATCGCGTTTATTGAATTTATAATACATCCCGACGTTTCGAACCCTTTACAGCCCTTTACCACCCTTTGTAAAGGGTTCGAAACGTCGGGATGTATTTATACTTACGCGATATAATCCGTTTTAATATAATTTTATTTCATGAGTAACTATCGCGGTAACCGAAGACAATATTATATCTGTATCTATATTATTATAGGATCAGAGCATCATACTTTTAGCGCGTTGTTCTATCCGCTAGTATTACTGACTGTACTTCCCCGCTCCCACATGCCGTCTCAGGTTCCCTCGAGATGACCACCGAGATATTGGCTTTTTATTTATTGACGTTTTCTAATGTACGCACTCGACCATTCATCAACGATACCCGATAACACGCCACATTGTTTGCCTCGCAAGTAATGGATTATTGATAGGTAAAACAGCTAATCTTTACCACGGATTTTAAGTCAATTGACCTAAACTCAACCAGTGATATAAGCCCCAATCTTTTGTACAAAATGTAAAGAGGCAGAGACGAACCTGTATTGGTTGAAGCAATGCCTCTTATAATGAATGATCGTGGTCTGATATTAAGTGGACGTATCATTTCTTCTTAATGTAGGTGGTGATAGAGTCTACACAACCGAGTTAACTGTATATTAGAAAAAGTACCTACCGCTAACCCTTAAACATAAAAATATTTTATTTTTGTGGGGAAGAAAAGATTTTATGAAAAAAGTTACAAATAATTTTTTATCAAATATTACAAATAATTTTTGTAGTATGTATTTGTATCTTCACTTCTTTAGTTCAATCGATTTGTTTTCCGATACTCGATTTTAAAGTTAAAGCAGTGAGATTACATAATTATTTTAAAATTACACGGGGCTTAATCGCGTAAAAACTTGCGTTTATTTATGGCCTGACGTTTCGAACGTGAATGAAAATCTGTCTATTACAAAAATTTGTGACTAGCATGGCTATGTTTTACGAAATAACTCTAAAATCGAGCAAAATTGTCAGTGATCCGATCAACCTGAAAAACCCGTTCTTAAATAAAAGTATTGATATGTCCCAAAAGTATACATTAAAATGTTAAACAGTAAATTCACGTTAACTTTACCTCATAATCAAATTGGACAGGGACTGTTCCTAATATACCTACGGACGTATATGAACGCATTAGTCAATGTACGGCGCCGTTTCTCCGACTAGCCTACTGATATTAAAAGCCATTTTTTATTCTTACTCACGATTTATGTAAGGTCAGAGTTGAGAATTTGTCTTTTGGCTATAAAATCTGTACTTAACGTTCCGGCGATGTAGGAAAAATGTCATTAATAATTTGGAATTAGGAAATCGGTTAGCAGTAGTTTGTTTTCTAAAAGGAGGAGTTTGTGTTAACTTTTATATAATAATTAATAAGAGAAACTGGCATTGAACCTATACGTATTTTATTTTGTAGTTTGTTACATTGTGTAGTAGGCACCTATTCATTTTGAAATTTTGAATTGTTGTTTCGCGTATAACGGTAAATTTGGTTTCAATTTTCAGCTTAACAATAATAACCCAGTATTATGTCCTAAGTGACATAACACCAGAAAAGCTAGCCAACTCTCGAGTTTTTGCAGCTTCGTCTTCGTTTTAATTAAAAATTGAATGGAGCTCTAATAGTCATATTGTTATAACTTGAATAGCTCTTAATGAATTCCCATTCTGCCGGGGTCGTAGGCTGAAACCGCTGGAATACGCGCAATTACTGGAAACTCCGTTCACAGACAAGGAACAGATTCAGCAATCCGCTCGTAAGGTTTGGTCACGAAAAAAGTATTGGGACCGAAATAAAGGGCAGGGAGTAAAAGGTATCGGTGAATAAATAAAATAAAATAAAAATAGCCTTTATTTCTGAAGTTTTGTAACAATCTACTTAAAAATATACCTTATTTTTCTCTATAATTATATATATATTACTATTTACTATTTTCTAGTTCCCATCGACAACTTCAGCTTGTCCTCCGACATAGGCCTCTTCCAAGTCCTTCCAGGTATCCCGGTCTCTTGCTTTCCTGGTCCAGTCCACTCCGCCTATCCTTTTTAAGTCATCCGACCATCTACGAGTAGGCTTTCCTCTCTTCCTTTTGTGCCCCCTTGGGTACCACTCTATAAGGTCTCTTGTCCACTTTTCTAGCCCTTCTCTGATGATGTGACCGGTCCACCGCCACTTCTGTTGCTTGACCTTTTTAACTACTCTCCCACACTGATCTGGCTCTAATTATGGACAATTTCGCTCTATCCTTAAGTTTAATGTTTAACACGCTTCTTTCCATGTTGTTTTGACATGTAGCGAGCCTTTTTTCTTGTTTTTTCGTAAGTGCCCAAGTTTGGCATCCATAGGTGAGTACAGGTACAATGCACATATTAAAAACATTAAATTTTTGGCTTGTTGGTATTTCTTTCGCCTTCATAACCTCTTTTAATGACCAAAATTTCTTCCATGCATTTGATATTCGTTTTTCAATTTCCTTGTTAGACTGATCTGACGGTGAATGGTAAACTTATAAACATTTAGATTTAAATATTCAGTGACATTATGAAAATCTTATGTGTATCAGCGTGTGTTCATGTTTACATAGTTATACGCTGACCACAATACCGAGCAGACACACTCACACTGGACTGGTACTTAGGTACCTCGATATTTTGGACAGAGAAGTTGCAAAATGTTAGAATATATTGGAAAAAATTAGAAAAATACATACATAGGTATTTAACATTTCTTACAGACGTAAAAATATATTATATCATTACTAGCGAATGAAACAACGCGCCAAAAGTATCTGCCACCCTGGAATACTTTCTAAATAGAGATTAATCTTCACAGGTTCACCTTCATTGTTCTACATATACACGGTGGACTATGGGACTAACTCCGAAAACGCGAAAAAAATTTGGCTGTTTCATACATTTTGGCTGATCCATTTTCTATGGGAGGGTAATTGTTTTTTGCGATTTCGTGGTTGGTCCCATAGTAAAAGATGCTCAGTATAATCCCAAAACCTCCCTGGCAACTGGAATACACTTAGTTTTAGCCACCCTGTATAGACTTATATATTTTTTAAGCTGTTAGAGAATGGTAGGTAGATTTTTTTGGTGCATAGTCAAATTTGCTACTTTGATTCTGACTGTACTGGCATAAAAAAAAAGGTATTATAATTATTAGTCAAATGTCCTCAGGAATAACAGCTATTCACGCGTCAAATTTTGTTCCGTGTTTAGCTACGGCTCATCTAGACCGGTGACCGCGACCCGTTAGGAGCGTTACACCAATTTTTGGTTTATTGTTTTATTAATTGCTCGAATCTTAGGCTAACTGAAAACTTATTCTTTGTCAATCATGCTTGATTGCATCAACTGAGTAGCTCAAATCTCAAACTCTTTTACTCAGGAAGATGCCTCGTTACAAATGTAGCCTAAAAATATTTGATTGCAACTCTAGTTGACCCATTTAAATAGTCTTTACTAACTTTTCCAATGTTTGTATGTATTCAGTTCCCCATTATATCTTTGAGCTGAATTTTGGTAATATTACTTAGGTTAAAAAGCGTTTTTGATAACCAACAGGCTTTAATTTTGATATTAGCAGTTAACGACTTTATATAGAAAAAATACCTACTAGAGACAAAACGGAAATTCTGTAAGATTTACCCTAAAATATATATATTTTTTTTCGTTACAGTTTACTTACATGCCAGAAAGCGGAGCGTATTTTATCCATACATACCGGTAGATGTCGAAAATACGGAGGTAATACTCATAAAATACAACATGGAAGCAATATATTTTGTATTTTCTTCCCATTTCTGCAACAAAGTCAACCATGGACAATTAAAACGAAAAAAGCCTGCATCAGCAAGCTTCGCGGTTCCTTGAACGAATCCTTTGATGTTCCCTTTATTAGGTTCGCGTACTATTTGTGTCTCATTTTACTGGAATTTATGTGCTGCGGCTTGTTACGTAAATAAAGCGAAATGTCAAAGCAGGAGTCAGAAATAATTATTATCGAACACTTTGCATAGAATGGCAGGAAGAAAACGGAATTTCTTGTAATAACTATGTGGGCAGACTAGCCTTTGGGAACGAGTTTTCGGTACTTTCACGGATTAATGCTGTAACAGTTTATGGTTATGTGTAGCTTGCATAACAAAATGAATTAAGTCATAGGTACTTTATGAATAATTTCTAATACAGTTGCTCAAAAAGTGCTACTTTACGTAGCTGTTTAGCGTGCGGAAAGTTGGTTTTCGCGAACTAGTGCTTTTTACTTTTCCAATTTTTTTAAATTTATTCTTGTTCCAATTCATGACTATACTTATTGATGAGTGTTAATATTAGTTTCCTTTAAACGTCGTAATCGTCGTCGTAAACGTATAACACGTCTATTTTTTTATATATTGAATATTGAAAAACCGTTCTTAATAAGTTGTCTGAATGGACGGAACGCCTGTCAAAAATGAGGCGTTTTTTTCTTTCTGCTTGTTAAAAAAAAAAAAAAAAATTTCTTTCTGCTTTAAGTTTCCAAAGGCAACATTCGATATTGTTTTTATAAAATGTTCGATACACAAATAATCGTAATTAACGATATTTGGGTAATAGTAGTACAATGTTTTATATTAACAATTGTTTCTGTCTTATAAAACATGCATTTAAAAAAAACTCATTGAAGTGGGTTCAATAATAATAACACCCAGCTAAAAAACACATCTTCACAATGTCAATGTCAATGATGTCACAGAATTAATAATATAAAAGTTTCGATACACGTGCGGAAATGTCATTCTTTCCGCACTAGCATCGAAATGTACTATTCCTTGAATTTTTACTTAAACTGTCATGGTTATTTTGTTGTTACTCGTATTTAAATAAAAAAGTTTCCGAAACGAATTGAATTGTAAGTAGGTATGTATATATTATAGGTATATTATTATTGTGCGGATTTAAAAAATTGGCTTAATTTGACAACATTGTTTTTTTTTTATACCACGACGGTGGCAAACAAGCATACGGCCCGCCTGATGGTAAGCAGTCACCGTAGCCTATGGACGCCTGCAACACCAGAGGTATTACATGCGCGTTGCCGACCCTTGAATATGTAATTCTATTAAGACATTGTATTCCTATTTAGCGCAGTAGCAAAGCCAAAATAAAAAGAAATGTTTTTCTATAGTTGAGCAGTCTATAGTGTTCATAGTATGGGGCTGGAGCTCCTCTCCTGCCTGTAACTGGGGGCACCCAGATCAGACCATCAACCACATCATTCTGGAATGCCCCCTTACCAGATACACAGGCCATGTAGACGACTTTATAAGATCCTGTCAGAAGAAGCAGTCGCGTACCTGGGAAGGGCGAAATTCTAAATATAAGTTTTTTATTTTCCTTTTATAATATGTAATCCAGTGACATGCCATACGATAAATAAATAAATAAAATAGTATGTATGTATGTTGGTGTTTTTTTATCCATGTGTTCTATATATCGTGAAGGCGACTACTTATGCCAATTTTGAATAATGATGTGCCAATTGATCGACCGTCGAAAAGAAGATGATAAAGATTTAATGTAAACGTCTACCTGTAAATAAATCGCCTACACAAACCATTTCAGACTTTATGATTACCCACTTATAAATTTCCAATTTCATCCCATAAGGTTACATTTCAATTCCGGGCTCCAGATGTTGCTAAGCTAACTTATGCCGACTGAAATGAACCCTAAATCTTCGCTGGGCGGATGGTTTCGCGCCAAGAATTAGAATTTGTCTAGCGCGGGCTTGAAGTGCGATTTCACTTGTAATAATCCTCCATTTGTATTAATACCTACGAAGTTGGGTACCTACGATTTAGGCAAGCCAAGTGACTTATAGATATGCGGTATGTGCTTAGTGATATGTCCTATGCGGCATATGGTTTTAAATCAGAAGATTGTGGGTTCAAATTTAAACTGGAAAATTTGAGTACGAACGCCCTGAGCCCGTTTCTACGAGATGAGATGACAATCGTAAAGTACAAATGTCTCGGGATTACATCATTTCCATTATTAGAATCGCATATTTTACCCACATTTACGTCTTTAGTGCAAAAGTATTTATTTTAGCTAGGTTTATTTTTTCACATGTGATGATAGACTATCAAAGGATTGTGATAGGTTGATAAGGTAAAGCATTATTGGTACCTATATTACTTAAGTACCTACTCAGTGTGTATTATTCATCATTACCTATATATAATTATAGGTAACTTAGAAATTTACAACATTGCGAAGTAAAAATTTCCAACCCAACTGTTGCCGTTTGTGAGAGAGCCATAATTTATTTTTATGATAAACCTATGCATGTGCTTATGTACTTTAGAAATGTTAAATATCGTTATTATTAAGTTTAAGTGTAAGTTTAAGTGTATGTCTGTGTATTTAGTTCCGATCACAATGCTATCCTAAAACTACTGTCGGACCTCCTAGTGGGAATTATCTTAGGATGTAGGCTATATGTACACTTATAACTTTGCCTGTAAATCTTATTGGCCTGTATCTGCTTTTTCCCCAATAAAGAAAATAAAATAAAATAAAATATCGCATAAACGTACGCAAAAAGTATCAAAATGGAAAAACCGCCTTTTCAGTCAATTAAAAAGACCCAAATGCATTAAACCCTTCCAGTGGATCTCACTACAGTTTAGCATTAATCACTCCGGACTCACAAAGGCAAACTGCATTTCATGCACTCTTTTCCGTGTATTTCTGAACCAATTTACTGTACCAAAAATATCCTAGCGATTCTAAAACCAAATTTACACAAGGAGAGTACTCTCGTGCATATTTAATTTACTTCCACGAATGATATTAAAACAAAATAGTTTGATTGGAGAATAAAATTAGGCAAAATGGCAGTTACACCCAGAAATAAAACATAAAAGTGTACATAGTGCATAGGTATAAAATACATAAAAATTAAACAACACTACTTTCGCAGTGTAAGTCGGGTTTAATATGGAGCCAGCTCGCTTTAAGTATTCACTGGATAGGATGTTAATTAAGCCTCTGAAAGCATTAGTAAAAAGCTGACTGCTTTTCAAAGGAGTGGAAAGCACTTTCCTAGAAAAATCACATGAGAAATGCAAAATCTAGTAACATACGCCATTTTGTAAAGTGCAGGCTTGGGTTTGGAATTGACGAAGCGCATTTAGGTATGTGAGACCAAGTTGCAGTGCAGTAAAACTTATGTTGCTTTTTTAAGTGGATGAATGGGTAATTGTTCTTTTGAATGGATTCGGGAGTATGTGTCTATATAGGGCTATTATATTATTTTGGTAGCTGGTTTGACTTTTGTATGTGGGTATTTTTGCACATTGTAGCTTTTCTTCGTCACCCGTTGACCACGAACGCTGTAAAGGGTTCGAAACGTCGTGTTCGAAATGTAGTATAAATTCAATATACGCGATATAATAAACAAACAAGTTTACACTAAATAACAACAAAATAAACTAACATTAAAACTAAACTATACCTAATAAATAACAAATCTTAAAGTAAACTTATAAATAAAAAATGCTCCCCAGGTCACCTTCATGCGTTATAGTGCCCAGAAGGCTGGCAGCGTTACCTTTTTGGATGGCCAGGCTTATCCTCTGGCCGAGGTAGCTGCCAGCCCTCCGGTCAAAAAGGCGCTGGGAAATTTCTTTGAAGAGGGTTTTTGCGCTGGGCCCTCACGGTCCCAGTTTCTACGCCAAACGGCGCAAATATGTAGCCCTCGCCGAGGACAGCATATTTGCGCCGCTTGTTCTGTTCTGCGGTTGTAGTCGCAGCTCCCGCCTTGACGGAAGTCGCCTGTATGTGGGACGGCGCGAGCGTGTCAACGCAGGTGGCGTCCCACACAAGCATCCACAAGATTACACTAAATACACCTTTCAGTTTAAGTTGCAGTAGACAGTGGAAATGACTGCTTACAATCAGGCGGTCCGTATGCTTGTTTGCCACCAACGCGGTATTTAAAAAAAATGCCGTTTAGGTGCACAGAGCGGATACTTTCAAGTAACCGCAAAACTCCACAGTAGATAAATTAGATCAAAATACTCAATACTTAAACAATCGTTTTACTTCGCGATGCCTTGATATATCAATGTAGGTAAATTATTAATTTATAATACACACATCAACCGACATTTAATTTAACACATTTAATTTGTTTAATTTGTTTGTTGTTTGTCATTTAATATGTTGGTTTGTTCCGAATTACCCTGTCTATTATAGTGCTATTTAATTAGACCTACATGACTGTAAGACCTATCACATCAAATACTAAATACTAATCTATAAGCATTAAACCTATATATTACATGCTTAATCCCTTATACCAATTAGTGTCACAATTCCAGCTAAACTCCTTTGTAACTAATCTTAATAATATATATACATACTTGTTCATAGATGGCAGCACCAGTCTCTCTCGCTACAACGTAAATCCGTAAGGAGTTCGTTTAGGAGGTGCAAGCGCGCACTGCTTGCCCTTAGAGCTGGTCAAAGAAGCCTAGTCTTACTAAGATGGCATATAGTCGAGAAATTCGGACTGGCACCGCCGTGGCGGGGTGGCCTAGGGGTTCATGGCGTTAGCCGCGATAGCTAAAGACGCCGGTTCGAATCCGGCCTTCACCACTGGAGGGCTTCGTCACTTTTTCTTTAATATATGACATCTATTACAGTTTTTAATTTATATATAGTAGTGTGACTACTTAAAAAAACACAAATCAAAATATTTAATAAAATAATTTAATTTGTTCCCAAACTTGTTAATATATATATAATTCAGTGTAGAAATCCAAATTGCTGCCCTACGTAACGTAAAGCCAATGAAAATCGCCTTTAACCCTTAACTGATTCCGTACCAAAGGTCGTTAAGGGAGTCAATGTACCGGGCATCAGTACAACCTTAAGTGACTTAACTTATTAAGGTTCAGTTAAGGTATACGTCCTTTTTTATTAGCATGGCTTCCGACTTCCGAGCGATTTATCTACCTTAGCAGCGCGCCATCTATTGAGCGTCGTTAAAAATGACAGCTTCATGTTTTTCGAAGCGTCAGCTTTAAATCACGCTCAAAAGGGCCTATGTCACATGTTTCTTTACAGCCAAGTTCATAAACAGGTACACATTTTTTCACCTTAGTCCATTGAATTAAGGTTTAAACGTGTATATAGATGAAAAGCCTTTCACCGTGCGAACAGAAAAGAACAGTCTTTTCAAGTAGGCAGCGAATAATACCGGCCTCTTTTACATATTTTTCAATTTAGGAACGAAATCGACTGGCACGGCTGCGTATAAATAAAGCCGCGTTTACTAACGAAGAACGACGTAAATACATATTTCCATATGTATTTTTTATGTTTTTACTTATTCTAACTTCGTATCACTTCGTATTTACAGATTTTTACGTTAAAGATTTTGAATCGCAATTCATATGACCTACTTGCTTATTGGATCGAGGTCTTATTGGAAATTACACTTACAAAATAAACTGTTAGCTAACTGGAGTTGATTCTGCGTGCTTTAATATAAAGCATAGGAATAAATAGATTTTTATTCTTGATATCTTTGTCAAGTCCGCACTCTCTCAGATTAGGCAATGTCAAAACTTACCATCACTGAAATATGACTTTTAAACCGGTAACTTTAGAGTTCATAATGAAATCTTACACATTGTCAGCTATTCGTGCACATGACGTACATTGAATAGAGACATTCAACTTTAGTATCCTGCAACACATTTCAGAAATTCTTAAGAACCTCACGTCACAGGATCGACAGTGCATTGTACGTTAAAGTCAGTCAATTATGACCCCTGAAACAATAGGTATAGAGTCTAAAGGGTCTTGTCAACATGGTCTTTGTGCAGCAATATTGAAGGCGTTCGCGCTATGTTATACGCGCCCGTTACATAGATTAATGTCTGTGCCATCGAATGTGAAGAAAGATCTTTGTGGGAACCGCTTTTGGAAATGGAGTGAAATGCGTGACATAGGGACGTAGAGGATAATCAAATGAACGTCGATGAAATTACGTAGTTGTAACTACTTAGGCACCTAATACTTATACTATTGTATAAGGTGGAATAAGAAAATAGAAAAATAATCTAATTGGAAAATATGACAATGAGAAAGCGCATCTGCAAATTATGTACTTAAGTTCGATAAAGTCGAATCTTATCGTTCTTCATTTGTAATTATTTCACCAAATCAGGTTTTATTGTGGTAAATAATTATAAAATAATTGTAGTGTATAACTAGCCTTATGAACCGATTTTGCATGTACAACCAGCCTTAAAGTTTATAGTCTATGATGGTTCATTATTTTTAGTATGTGGGTATTTTTGCACTTTGTAGTTTTTCCTCAGTCACCCGTTTACCACGAACGCTGTACAGAGCTCGAAACGTCGGGGTCGGGATGTATTATAAATTCAATATACGCGATATAATCCGGTTTCACAGTTTTACTTAATTTTGCATGTTTTTGTCGATTGTGTAATATATAACAACATTGAGCCTTGAAGGCTAGTTTAGAATTAGTGAATGAAAAATCATACATTTATTAATTCGGTTCCAATTAAATATTTTAACTTAGAATTACACACGCTATTAGCTCTGCTAATAATTATGTATTTGCTTGCTAATGTTAATTTTTACTTTTAAAAAAACCGGCCAAGTGCGAGTAGTATTTTTATGTGAAACGCGAGTGAAATGTCTTAAAAAAACCCCGTACAGGGTCAGATCAAAAACTAAGTAATAAAGTCCGACTCACGCTTGACTGCACATTTCTAATAGGTTTTCCTGTGATTTGTAGGTAAAGAGCTAGGTATATTGTGGATTTTTTTTTAAATTTTAGACCAGTAGTTTCAGATATATAGGGGGGGAATGGTCATTTTTTGCCTATTTTCTTGAATAACTTCTAAACTGTTTTTCCTAAAATTATAAAAAATATATATTTGAGATTTTCATAATGAGCTCTTTCATTTGATATATAACACAATATAGTTTGAAAAACTTTATTTTTTTATTTTTCTCATTTACGCCCCAAAAACGGCTCCCGTGTTTAAAACTTATTTGTTTACGTTACATGTCACAAACTTACATATGTGTACCAAATTTCAACTTAATTGGTTTAGTAGTTTCGGAGAAAATAGGCTGTGACAGACGGACAGACAGACGCACGAGTAATCCTATAAGGGTTCCGTTTTTTTCCTTTTGAGGTACGGAACCCTAAAGTCCCATAATCGAAATGCTCGCTTTAAAGGAGCCCACTGACTATCAGTCCGCCGGACGATATCGGCTGACAGTTGTTCGGAATTGTAAAATCTTTAATATCGTCAGGCGGACTGACAGTCAGTGGGCCCCTTAAGAGTTAAAAGCTCGCCAATCTCCTCGCCCGTGTGTCACGCGTTATGTTCTCGTCCTTATTGTCTCTGACACTCCCTCACTATTTGATTTATAGATTTGTACTCCGACCGTCACCGAGCCTTATTAATGATTTTATTTAAACGCTAATGAACAAGTCGCGTTCAGGACAAGTGAAACTAATTTATCTGAAATGAAGAGTTATTTCAAGTTCGTAATTAACTAAAGTTAAATTCGTCGTCGGTTCAAAATGTGATTTTTCATCATGACTTTTTTTGTTTCATATTTCATTAACTGTCATAGCGTGTAAGAGAACGTATGAAGAACATCTTACATCCTTAACTCCTCAGTTTGAGCTAGACTATAAACTTTAAGTCACAAAAATGGCAATAAAAATTGTTTTCTTAGTTTTACTCGCGGTTAAAGTGGTAACCTTCCAGCATACATACATTTTGAAAATGTTTAAGCCCGTTGTACATTAACCGCATACTTGGGGTTGGGGAGCCCGACTTTATGTGATAATGATGATGTTCAGGTTTCTGAATAAAGAGTAAATAATATCAAGAATAAAAAACAGAAAACCCCTGCAACACCACGAACTTCTGAAGCTTTGAGCTAACTTTACGTTTAAAAACCTACTTCATTGAAAAAACTGCTGCGCTGTTTGAAAAACTTCACGGGTTTTTGTTTTACTTCGTAAAGTTTGCGCCAAGTCGCTCGTTAATACTCGTGAGTTTACAAAAGTGAAACTAAGATTTCAATTATATAAATAACACAGTGATGTTTGTTATCACAAATAACAATTGTTCCGCAAACTCTTTAAAATGAGGAATTATCTAGGCTGATATTTCTCATCATTTACCGGTGCTTAACTCAATCGAACTAGTCTTAGTTGATCTCTGAATACAAATATTTATTTACGTTCCTATTACAAATGATGTAAAATTGATTCTATAGTTTCATCTGATGTGAAGAGACAAGTTGATACCGGGCGGGCCCAAAAGAAGCTTTTCTATTCTGTAATATGTACATGGTAACACCCTCACTTTGAAGACACCTAGGTCGTATTTACGAATAAGTAAATGGCATATTGAGTAACTATATTTACTGACAAAGTAAAGTATTCTGTTCCTAAAACTGGATGTCTAGTATTGTAGGGGATTGTCAGTATTTCCTGTTAACAGATACATATTTTTTACGGATCTTAAAATCGTACTTCTCACGAAGCAAATAATTCGGCAAGCAATATCAATAAATAGCTCAGCATCTTGAACGAAGTAATTGTGACGATGTTATCTAGCCTCATCTCGTCACGATATTAACAAGGTATTTATTGGCACTCTAAACTAAAAGATAAAAAAGTTGATGACTTGGCGGTTTTTTTCATCGTATCCGTTTCTTGATTCACTTTTACTTTGGCAGTAGTAAATAAGTGAATATTTTAATTATCTACAAGTAGCTTGGAGTAAATGCTGAATGTTGAATAAAAAACATGTGTAGAAAAATCTACGAACTTTACTACTCTCTGTTTAATTGACTTAATGAACTACATATTTAATTAGTGCTATCACTATTATCACAGGTGGAAAAACCAATCAACTTTTAAATCCCTATTTTGTCCGTTTTTATCCCATCAATCCCATGCCGTATCCAAAACTAGGTATACCAAATCTTATATCCGATTTTGCCACTTACTATAAATAGCAATGGAACTCGTCAAGTTCTTCAGGTTCCCAACCAGTACACCCTTCATGGGCTCATTAGGGTTCCGTACCCAAAGGGTGAAAACGGGACCCTATTACTAAGACTCCGCTGTCCGTCTGTCCCTCTGTCCGTATGTCCATCTGTCTGTCACCAGGCTGTATCTCATGAACCGTGATAGCTAGACAGTTGAAATTTTCAGAGATAATGTATTTCTCTTGCCGCTATAATAACAAATACTAAAAAGTAGGGAACCCTCGGTGGGCGAGTCCGACTCGCAATTGTCCGGTTTTTTTTACACTTGAGACATTGTCCCCAAACATCGTATTTCCGTGTACATCTGTGATTGTACAAAAAAGTCACTTGTACAAAACCGAGACGACCCGGTTTTATCCCGTCCGGTTTTGACACGACCGAATTAATGACTATAATTAAAAACACAGACAGCCATTTCAAATAAACTCAATTTATTCTAATTAATTAAAGTGTAGTTGTTAAATAAAAATATGAATGTAATCGTATAACATTTTAATAATCGAACTATTTAACATTCGTCTCAAAACTTATGAACAGACGAGGTACAATAATTCATTTGATTTTCCTGAACCTGGGTAACCTTTAAGTAGGTACCTACCCATATCAAATAAGGGATCCTCTAAGATACCTACTCCATCTCCATCGAATATAAGGTATGTCGGTACCTAAATGTGATATGAACCCGATCGTCGCTTAATCCAACTTCGGCAGTAAATGGCTGTCTCCAGAAACGTGATATAGAAAGCGAAGCGCAATCTAACGCACAATCGCACCTACAATGAAGCAAAACTTTTAATAAACGAAACTGAAAGTAAATGAAGACTCTGTTATTGGCACGTGCTGTTTGGAATGAACCGATCACGTTTGGGACGTGGCCAATGGGGCAGCGAGTAGCGGATTCGCACGCTTAGCCTTGACGTTGACGCAGTCAACCGGAAAAAAACATTCAATTTACAAATTTGGTGTTTCTAGTTTGATATAATCGGATTTTATAACAACCCTACAAGGTTAAAAACGTGTGCTTGAAATCAAATTTAAAATATTAGAATCACTATTATGAAATCACTACTCAGATAAACTTACTTATTTTAAAAATTTAATGTAGGTACTATTTTTATAAAGGCATCTGCATTAACAATCTGCAAAGTTTGGTGCCGCATGTTAGTGAGGTCAGCTTTTCACTCCACTTTGCTCTTCGTTTGACATAAGGTCAGTCAGATAGACAAACACTGGGACAAGAGTAACACTTGTAGGGAATCCTCATACTGCTACTCTTGCCCACGAGTAAAATAAACTATGTTTCTCTTACCCCACAATACCTTAATCTTTTAATGATTGACACTTAGTATAGTAGGTATTTACATATGGGTAGGATGTACTCGTACCTATGCTTTAATATAAAAAAAAAAACCAACAATGAAAAACAAATGAAAGTATGTATTCAAGATAGGCATGTCGCATTCTCGCTGTAAGTTTTGCTAAAGCCTTAAACCGTTGCAATGGGTGAAAGTAGATTATTTTTATTTTGCACTATCGGAAAACGTGACGATATGCAGTGTTGATAATTGATTCTAATTTGTTTGAAACGTGTTATAGATATTGTACAAATTCACTTTTTTTATAACAAATAGTTAGTGGATTGTTTAGCAGTATTTACTTTTCTTCAATAAACTCTTTTGAAAAATGTTGATAGTAATTTATATATGAAGTCAACAGCAGCATCAAGGAATGTAGGTTTTAAGTCTAATGTCTTTTGTGTTCCCAAAAATTAAAGTAAAGTGATATTTCTACGGGTCAAAACTACGTCGAGGGTAGACTGACACCACATAAAATCCGAATAATAGACTCCTTTGCCTTTAACTTTCCAGAGAAGAAGTTACCTACAGCTTTTGTTTTTAGGATTCCGTACCCAAAGGGTAAAAACGGGACCCTATTACTAAGACTCCGCTGTCCGTCTGTCTGTCACCAGGCTGTATCTCATGAACCGTGATAGCTAGACAGTTGAAATTTTTACAGATGATGTATTTCTGTTACCGCTATAACAACAAATACTAAAAACAGAATAATATAAATATTTAAATGGGGCTCCCATACAACAAACGTGATTTTTTTGCTGTTTTTTTCCGTAATGGTACGGAACCCTTCGTGCGCGAGTCCAACTCGCACTTGGCCGGTTTTTCTGTGTCTGTATGGCCCAATATATTTTCACGACCAAGTTATGACCAGAAATAAAGCATAATTTTATCCGAGGTTTTGAAGTACCTGTTCCTTATAATAATGATTTTGTGTAGTTAACGACGATAAACAATCATACGTCCCGCTTGATAGAAAAACGGTTACCATAGTCTATGGACGTGTGCAACAGTAGGAATTGCGACGGCGATGATTTAAAAACCTGAACACTCCTGTACCTAATAACCAAATGGCAAATATTTTATTCCAAGTAGTACATACTAACGTCTATTAACCACCAAAGTATCACGTTCCGAACGATAAACGTACCTACATAAACTAAGTGCGATAACCCTTCCCTAATAATTTATGTACACAGCACTTTTGTTTTTTTTATTGCATGCGTACGATTTATGTCCCCTGCACATTCGTAAGGTCCTATTGGTACCAAGGTTCTTACGCCTCTATGATTTATACTGTGAACTCGAAAGAGGTTCCGCCATCCAGTTTAATATCTTTGATTTACGGTAGAAACTACGCGCATAAGTGCCAGTTCGCCCGATGATATGTGGCGAGTGTGTTACGATTCACTTTTTTTTGTTGTTCAGAATAATGACATAGTGTGGCGGTTTTAATAACTGGCCAGTACACCCGCCTTGGGCGACGCTTTTACAATTTATTTAGTGCATTTTTAAGCGAGAGATCTTTGAGATTGCGCGATGATAATCCTAAATGTTGGGCTTCGTTGTTATTTAGCACTTTATTGCTTGAAATGACCCAGTTAGATGTAGATTTTGGATGGCGATAATTTAAAATGAATTCAATGTAATATGGGCTTCGTATCCGATTGTTATCCTGTTTTTGGGTACAAGGTTGGTTATTTCGCTATTTATATCGATCGGTAATGATAAGGTTTACTGTATTTGCAGAACCGGCCAAGTATAATACTTAAGTGAGTCAAGTTAAATCACGTTGAGGTAATATTTTCTTGTTTCTGTAGAATTTTTACATTTTTCATAATTTCTCATATTTTACAACAACAAACCAATCCACAATCGATAAAAAAAACTGTTGTGTTTTAATTGCGACTATCTTTTAAAGTCGCGTTGAGACGTTTCCGGCAAAACAGTTTACAATAAACATTCGCCTTTAATAACACTGGGCTAGAAAGTTGAATTACCTAGAAACTTCCGTCCACAAAAGATCGTATGTGATTTTGAAACAACTACGTACGCGACATTTTACTTCTAGATCACAGATCACTAACCCTCCGCGTGGAAACAAGCCATTATAATTATACCTATTTGTTAAGGAAACGTGTAGCAATGGAATTACCACTGTCGTCTCGATGTTGGACTTTCTATATGCCATGTTAATTCATGCAATTATCTTACAACAATCGACTTACATGGGTCTGAGTGTTTCATTGGTTGACTTTAGGAAATCGTAGCTTTCTGCTATGATATTGTTAGTGCATGAGCCTTTGTTATGTTGACGATGAAATGTCATTTATCTAAGGGATTACCTTCCACTGACTCCGTATTATGAAGAATTATGATGAAGGGTCTGTAAAGAATTATTTAAACTGCCCCAACCTTTCCCCATTAGTACTCATTGCAAACCCCGTAGAACCTATCTAGGGGATGAATGCCGGTATACAAATATGAATCTTATGTTCTTTTCTATGTTAGAAAATACCTGTTTGCCAAATTTCATCGAAATCCGTTAGCAGTTTTGGCGTGATCGCGGAACAAACATCTAAACATACCGACTTTCCCATTAAACAAATTAGTATAGTAGGTATTTACATATGTGTGGTATTTTCTATAAAAAGGGACCTTATTGTCGATGGCGCTTACGCCATTATAAACGATGCTCCGATATAAACAATGCCGCGCGACGCTGTGCGGCATAAGCGCCATCGACAATAAGGTCCCTTTTCATCGAAAATGCCCCATGTAGAGTCACGCTCACTATCTCACACAGGGGTTCTTAATAAAAACGATTTTAAGTCGAACATAGCTTGTTTAAGTAGAACTTCTTATACATGTAGGCACCGTTTAGTGCACCATTTTATACTTAAACAAGCTATGTTCGACTTAAAATCGTTTTTATTAACATCAGTTAAGTAATGGCATATTTATGTAAAGTGATACACTCGATTTTTTTAAGGTAAGTAAATTTGATGTTATTTCTACTCAAATCCATGAGCTGCTCCGACCTCCTAGGAGAAAAAAAATGTCCCAAAATTGTCATACATTTTACGTACTCTCCATTCCGTTACAGTACACAGTGTTTGAAAAATGGTAACGGAATGGAAAAATAAAACTTGGG
Source organism: Cydia strobilella (assembly GCF_947568885.1). Taxonomy (NCBI): domain Eukaryota; kingdom Metazoa; phylum Arthropoda; class Insecta; order Lepidoptera; family Tortricidae; genus Cydia; species Cydia strobilella. The sequence continues at coordinate 15,622,998 of NC_086050.1, forward strand.
ACGCTTTTTTTATCCTAGTAGGATCTAAAGAGCTCGTGATTCTCAGTAGGAAAAACATTAAATTTACCTACTTTAGAAAAAAAATCGAGTGTATCAGTTTACAGAAAAATGCCCATATTCCAACATACAGGCCGTATGGTGCATTGAGGTAACTTCGAAAGTGGGATAATTTTGTAAAATTGCAAACATCTATTAAACTAGGCACTGTCTACTGTAGAAACAATAAGTAAGGTGCCTAAGGTAAGCGTTGCAGTAGTAAGTGTTGCTAAAGTATAAAGTGGTTCTGGCTTAGTTATTAATTATTATACAAGATAGTAACGATTATCAAAATAATAACCACTTTACATACTTAAACTTAAACTAGCACTGTTGTGCTCTCATCCTAACTCGCCATCACACACAATATCTGAACACGCACTCTAACGCCCAGACAATAGAGGCGTATTCAGATATTTATGATCGCCTTAGCCGCTCCGATATATAGCGACTGTACTTATAGGAGTGCCGATGTATAGTAACCGTCGTCGTCGTATGTGGTCCATCTATAAGCTAAGTAATCGATGGTTTAAAGGTAACCCTTTAAGTGTTATGCGTAAAGGTTACCACGATAGCCCATGAAAACATGTTCAAAGAGACTTACAAATGTAAGATACGTTCTCAAAGGTGAGACAAGAACATGATTTGCAAAATCAAGCGAGCTAGAACTTGTTAAATGATTACAAAATGACGGTATAACGTAACATCACGGCATCTTTTTTTAACGCCCAAAACAATGGCTAATTGACACTGGTTCATAAAAATAAAATCAGACCGCCAAATGTCCCACAGTCCTTATTTCAGATTCAGATGAGCAGTGGCGAATGTTTGAACTCGTAATAAACATTAATCAATGTGTAAACAGGCCCCAATGTGAAGGCCAGTCACACCTTTTCCGCAGCCACACTTATCCGGCGTGACCTTCCCTTTATGTGCGTATATTCAAGGGACAGACGTGACAAGAATTTGTAATCTTGTGATATATCTTTCATAACAAGATAAGGATAATTATAAATCCAATTAATATAATCAAGTCATTTGTTTACTCATAAAAGTAAGCAAACAAGATCCGATACAGAGAAAATACACAGTTCATAATTGCTTTGAGAAAGTCTCCAAGTTATTAAGACAAATAATTGTTTTCTGTTACAATGAGAGCCATCGATTTGAGGGTTCGCTGTGCATGCCTGTTTGAAATCTCCTTCAAACTCAAACAAGAAAAACATTGTTATTACCAAATACCAACTTATGATGCAGCCCGTCAACTAAAAACTACGCGATTATCAGCTATAAGCCCTGGAAATAAGGTTGAAAGAACTTTTGCGCAAGTGTGATATCTAAATCTTTAAACCAAAGAGCTCTTTGCTACATGACAGTTAGATTCTACAGCTTCACTATATTTTTCCTACGATGTAAACAGAGAAATGTGAAGTTGTTTTAAAGAATGATTTACACTTTTCAAACTCCTACAGCTCGGATTGAAATCTTTATAAAATGCAGATGTCAACGTTTACTCTGATAACAATCATTGTTATCACAGCAGATTTAATTTGTAAGAATTTTGGGATGTTTACACAAATCAACTATGTGCAAAATCTTTCCGGGGATTAAATTTGGTTTTAAAAACCGAGATCAACAAAAGCGGAATTGTTTATTCAGAAATGGCAAGGTACGATCGAAAATGGCGAGACTAAAATAAACAAAACACAAGTGTAACTTATACTAAACCTAAAGATAGAAGGAATTCAGTTCATATTCGATTATATGGTTTATGAGAAATGGTACGTTTAAAATTGTGTATCTCTACGTAATCCTTTTTGTCATTTCGTGACGGCTGTCACTGTCAAAGTTGCCAATAATTGTTTACGTTCCCTCGAATGAAGACCGTAAATGGTGCTTTTGTCTGAGCGTCTTTGTACTGAGTAAACATCGTAAATTATTGTCAATCTTAGTTTGGTCTAGGACGAATTCCACACATAGTTTCTTTGTATTTTAAGATAGTGAGACATTACGATTATATTATATATTATATAAATAAATAAATATTTTTTTATTATATATTAATATGAGGTTTTAAGGTTGTATTCTTAGATTTCTTAGTTGATGCCGGCTCTTTCCTAAAGAAATATTGTCTCAAATCTGCGAAATAGGCTCCATGTTTTAGGTTGTGCTTTAAGAATTAAGAAACTGTGCTGTTGGAATAATATCATACACATTGATGTTTCATATTTATATTTTTCTTTTTCCTACAAGTATTCATTCTAAACCAAACTACAAGTATACTTCATCAAAATACGTATACCTGCTGGGCATTCATAAATATGTGAACCGCTTACGAGACGTGGTAAAAAACCACTAGACTCCACGCAACTGAACAATATGTACCAATATAAATGAGTTGCAAGTGTTGTAATTATTCCAGTAACTTTGATACTTATTTAAGCTTTCACGATTTTTACTCATTATTATTCACAACGACGGGACTTAATCGCGTAAAATAAGTTTTAAATTTACCTCCGACGTTTCGAGGACGGCGTTGTCCCCGTGGTCTCGGAGAAGACTGGCTAAAGTTGACATCAACATCTTCTAGGCGCGCGAGTTTTTCGAACTGCCCGCACTTGGTCTTATTTATTAACTTGAACGTTTTACGAACAAGACATGTCACCGGATCGACACACTGAACACACGATATTCGATTTTTCAACTTTACATTTACTAATGTTAAATTATATTATACATATTTAATCAACATTTAATAATCCATGTGGATGAGATCTTAAAACCTTCGTCTCGATTGAAATTTCTGTTTTTTGATTTAAAACTTACTTTACGCGATTAAGTCCCGTCGTTGTAAATAATAATGAGTAACCTTGATACCTCGCCTCATAGTAACCCTTAATATACTCTGTCATATCAAAAGGCTAACCATATGCTTAGTATAATGACAGCTTTTTATAACAAAACCAAGGCCACCACTTCCCATTTGACAACTGTCACAATCACACGTATCAATTTGAGTTCAATATGACTATAATTTCGAACCATTAACATTGTCACACTCACCGTGTCAGGCATGTCATCTGTAATTCCTGTAATTTATGTCAGTTTTGTCACCCAACAAGAACATATGGCTAAAAGATAGCAACTAGTAATTTGGTTGTGATGAACGAACGAAGTATGACGAGGTACTTAGAGAGACTGATATTTAAAACTACGAAAAGTTTTGTTTTTTTAGTGAATAACGTTTTATGTGATTTCCGGATGACAACTGAAGCTGCTTTACTATTTATTCCGCCGCTGTTTTCCTCAATTCTTCCGCGATCACATTAATTTCTTCAATCATTTTCTTTTTTTTTAATGATATAGGAGGCAAACGAGCAGACAAATCGCCTGATGGTAAGCGATTACCATCTCCCATAGACACGCGGAACAACAGAGGGGTTGTAAGTGCGTTGCCTGCCTTTAAGATAGTACGCTCTTTTCTCAAGGAAATTGACAGATACAGCGGTGGCAATAACGACGCTGCAACAGTAATGCAGCTCCAGTGAACATCCAAACATCACCTGAACTCTGTCTGTTTGTCTATTACCTCTTCAACCACTAAACCGATTTAGATGAAATTTGGTATGGAGATTGTTTCAGGCCTGGGAAAAGACAGGATAATTTTTAGGGTTCCCTACCCAAAGGGTAAAAACGGGACCCTATTAATTTACTAAGACTCCGCTGTCCGTCCGTCTGTCTGTCTGTCCGTCTGTCACCAGGTTGTATCTCATGAACCGTGATAGCTAGACAGTTGAAATTTTCACAGATGATATAATTCTATTGCCGCTATAACAACAAACACTAAAATCAGAATAAAATAAAAAAATAGTGGGGCTCCCATACAACAAACGTGATTTTTTTGCCGTTTACGCGTAATGGTACGGAATCCTTCGTTTGCGAGTCCGACTCACACTTGGCCGGTTTTTTTATAAATCATTACCATCTTTCAAACCAGGAGAAATTGCGGGTAGTAGCTAGTTATGATATTTGTCAGTATTCGAATTTACGCATCTTATTTAAGTCCTGGGCTATAACCGCGAAAACCGAAGTTCGCAAATTGCGGGCACCTTTCTCTGTCACTCTAATTACGCGTTCATTGGAGTAAAAGAAAAAGATCCCCGCAATTTGCGAATTTAGGTTTTCGCGGTAGCCCCTCTGCACACAACGAAGATTACGTAGCCTAAGAGAGGACTTGAATGATAATGATTGTTTCAAGCCTGGCCCAACCAATAAACATATCCGTATTAGATAACACGTAATATTTGTGTCGTTTTCAAGCAAAAGGTACCACATTGTCGCTTGCCATAAGGACGCTCTGACAGGTTTTTCGTATAAAGATACAAGCAATTTTCGTCCTTATAGTAAGCGACAATGTGGTACCTTTTGATTGAAAATGTCACATTTTATTTCACCTATTTGGAATCGCGTTTCCTAAAAAAAGTTTTTATTTCATTTATTCAGTAAACAAAATTTCATGTTTTTTGTGTTTTATTACCTTTTTAGTGCACACAGAGTTCATTACATTTTTATCACCCTAGACCACTCAAGTGTAAAAAATTGTTGACAAAAACAACAGATTACTTATCCGTTGTATCATGCGACACTTTCAATCGTAAATCAAAAAGCCGTGAAAGGTCGGGCACTGAGCTTCGGTCAATAAAGATAAAAAAATATATGGACAAAAAACTGAATGATATCATGGAAAACATTGTACATATGTTGAGACTATTTAAATAATTATGTAAGTACAACTAACTTTAAAATTATTTCACACGAGGATCTTCTTCTCGGAGCACCGACTTCGAAACATGTTGAAAATTGGACTGTTGTTAATTGGATCGAAACATGCCCAGCGTTTATTCGACTTGATAATACATGAGTAACCCGTTTAAGATAATTTAAATATAATCTAAAATTACTTATGTAATAAAACGCAACTAGACAAAACACTATTCGATACCAGTACCTACCTACCTACTAATGAACAGATTTTTTTTATTTTACCAGTTTACATTTAATTTACTATATTAAAACGGCCATCATATTCAGATACAAATACCTACTTAAACTGCAATTGTAAAAGATTTTAAAAAGTATAAATTGCGAATATATTTAATAAGACATTCAGAGAAACTCGTCATATTTTTAAAAACCATTCGGAAGATGTTAAGCGTTGCTTAGCTGCTGCTTGCTGGTCTTGGTAATGCAGACAGATTTCCACTTAAAAATTATATTTGATGACGTCGTATTGCTGATTGTTGGACTATTCGATCTCACTACAGACAATCTACACACTCGATTAATCACATCTTACAAATTGCTTCAGATCAAGCTCCCTAACGCGGAGGTCGGCGGTAGGCCAGAAACCACCGAGACAGCCACGCCAACATCTATTCTTAGCTAGCCACGAAATGTACGTTACTGTCTCAAAAGATTTATACCCAAACACGCCGTAATCTCGTCTCGTGGGCGGGGACGCATTTGTTCCAAAGACTCACCCTTGTTGTGTTGAGTATATTCGGTTAAAACATCCTTGATAAGCAAGGGTCCGACCTCCATATTCGACGATAAGAGAAAAATATGTTAATACACTCGCTCCAAAACCCGCTATGGATATGACCTACTAAGTGATTGGGTTGCTTATGCTTATAGTATGCGCGTGTAGAATAGAAACCTGCCTCAACACTCCAAATTGGACCAATGTTTACAAATTACTTAAAGCAAGCGATAATTTAGCCTGCCCGACGCATCCTAAAATAATAGTTTCAAATATATTCCAATTACCAAAAGTTCCGCTGGCAATAAAAAAGCGGTATAAAAACTAAAATTAATGACGAAAACAGGCATCGGGTTCATTTATTCCACAAATAAAGATTTATAACAAGGATTTAGTTATCAGGAATAATATGATGTTCCTAGCTAAATTAAATAACCAAATGGACGCCACAAAGAAAGTGGGTCAAATTGTTCGCGAAATAAATCCACTTAGGGATGCAAAATATTGCCGAAATGGATGCCTTTTCTCACAATATGGCGCCACTAGAATTTCCATCTTTTATGAAATATTACGGATTACGTCGACGGCCGTTTCATAAAATCTAATTTTAATTAAAAAATAAGCAAACTGTAATTAATTTCGCCGGTCTCTTCGCGGATACAATGGTGCACAAATTAAACACTTACAGCCGGAACGGCCGGATAAATTTGGTCGACTGTACGTCTTTAGTATTCGTATTTTTCCCTTTGAAAATTACACTGAAAAAAATTAATTTTCCGTTACAATTTCCGTTGCTTTTTAATTATTGCTTTTTCTCCGTTGAATAAATTAAGAATTATTATTTGTAGGCGTATTTTTTGTGTGAGGCGTTGTCGACCACTGAATCCGAGTATCGCGCCATCGTGTCGGATAAACTCATTCCGAGCTTAATAAACTTAAAACGAGTCAATTCCGATAGGCTCGCGGCGATGTTATTTTATTTGTTGGTCGTATCGCTCTAAAATAATTAGAATGGGAATTTATAGATGTCATCGGCGACTTCGGCGAGGCGTGATTTAGGTACGGGCTACGGGCGGGGTTCCGCATTGTTTAAATAGAATGATTCGATCGCGTCGCCTCTTATCTACTCAAGCGATATCTCCGATACAGTTAACTTAAGATTTTCACATTAAATAGATTAGTGGATAATGAAGTCACGTTTAAAACTGTTTTCGACGTTGGTGAAATATTTTATATTTGCAAGTTACTGTTCTTTTTATCGTTAAGTTTTGATGTCGTGATGTGCTTTTTCAACTAGTTTTTAATATGTTAGGAACTTTCAAATCAATGTAAATGGTAGAGTTCCTAATGCTTTCATAGCTATTAATATACCAAGAATCTCATAGGAAATATGTTGTTATTAGATTTCTAATTCTTCTGTTTTAAAAGAAGCTGTTTCACATCCACGTTTTCATAATAACAAGAGTGGCCTCGACTTCAATCAGAAATATGTTATTATGTTACCGTGACACTATTTTCGCTTAGCCAATTATACACGTCAGTTGCAACGTATTGATTGCAGGTTCTTTATACTTCTAATAACCGCTACAAACGGTTCAAACAAAGCACTATTGTTATGATTGCTTGCTGAACGCGGACGATTTGATTACGAAGCGGAACCAGTAATAAGCGCCTTCTTTGTTTCGTTGTTTTTATTCCGATCTTAAGGTCATGTTACTTTGGTTTACCAGAAACTCGACTCACCCGTATTAATTTAAGCAATGGGAATACAAGGCATTCTCGATAATAACACGCCCTACCGACACTGCCCGAAACAAGCAGTGAATATTTTATAGAATCGATAGGCGATGTGGGCCCAAATAGTAAATTGATGGAATAAAAATACAACCTACTTTTACAGGTATTCGGAACTATTTCTGCACGTAAACAGTAATCGATAGAAAAAAGGGCTTATTGGAAAAATTGTTTTATTATTAAATGAGATAGAAATAAATGCCAAGTAGAACTCCTAGTAGTTAGGTTTTAGAATCAAGTTGTTAAGTACTATTACTGATCTTGCGAATAGTGTTTAATAATTTCGGGCAAATATTACAATGAAAACGCTTTTTAAAAACAGGTTTAAAAATAAGTTTCAATAAAGTTTTCGTTAAGAGGTCAAATTACCTATGGTAAGTTTGGTTAGACTTCAAAATTTGGGATTTACGTTCTAATTTGTGTACCTTACCTGTTTTTAGTCAGCTGTAAGTTTTTAATTTAGATTAACTGGTAATCGTTAAGTAGGCCTGCTTAGGTAAGTTAGGCGACAACAATCAATTAATTTTGATTTGATTGTTCAATTGGCGTCATATAAATTCATCAAAAAGAGAAAATTTAAGCCGTTTAATGAATGAACCGGGCATACTTTTAGAATAATAATTATGAATGACATGGACCTAAGTAAATTGAAGTTAGGTGTATTGGGGTCATTTTGAAAACAAGATGCCTTGGTAAGCGATGTAGTAGAGTAGTAAGTGTTGCCGAAATATAAAGTGTTTTTGGGTTAGTATATTAGTGATTTTCTAAATTACATCTGTTTTCGAAGTACCTTATGTACCTTAATTTTAATTCATTAAAAGTTTCATTTACTTATATTATTATGTGAAATATACGGGAGACATTCAAGATACGGGAGAAATTGAAACCTAAAGGACAATTTAGACTAGTATTTTTTATACATTTTTTTATATATTTGACGATCTTTTTGTGAAATTCTTAGTGTTAAATTTGATCTGTATAATAATGCAATACTATTTTACATCAATAATTACACCTATAATTAGCTGCTATAATTATATGTATTACCTACTTACGATTCATGTTGCTAAGCCTACATGAATAAAATATATTTGAACTGAACTGAACTGAAAGCAGTTTCATCTGCTTCTCGTATATTCTACAAACGCGTCGACTCCGGAACTACTGAATCAGATAGCAATCTTTCAAAATGACAAATGTCTCTCACAGTCCCTTATTTATCGGCCGTGTTCCTTGTAAAATTAACTGGATTGGAATAAAGTAAGATGGTGTATTAATCAATCCCTTTCTAACAAATTGTTGGTGTGTGCCGATGATTTTCAGAGAGGAATCCGTTTTTCTCGGGAATAATTTTAGTTCCAGCTGCTCTTAAAGATTTGTGTGCTTTGTGAGTTAAATCTGTTGAAATGTTGCTTATATTTTCGTCGAGAGACTTTTTCTAATTAGGGGTATTTATTAAACCTCCACAAACCGTTTAAAACAAAATCAATGTTTGCCTTTAACGGGATGTGAACCATGGATTGGCAACTTTATCATTGCGTAGCCATACATCGTCAATATACTCGTCCTCGCTATGCTAACTATCCCGCTTTAAAACCTTAAATATTATTATAATACGAAATAAAGCTCTTACAAATATGATATTTTACAGTCTCTTTCCGTTTTACGACAAGCATCAACTGATTACAAACAAACAACATATCAGAAACGTTTTTATTCTGGCGTATTTACTTGTCCGTCCATAACAAACGTAAAAGTTATAGGTTGCGAGAGACCTTAGCTTTAGGCGCGCCGCAAGCGGATTACTGACATTACTCATGACTACCGTCGCGTCGGCCGGGCCGAGAATCGAACGCGCAATGGAAATGTGTACATATTTATGCGCAGCTGTCTTTTTATCGTTTAAGCCTCGATCTACATATAAGGGTCCTGCTGTAAACTTGAACAACCTTGCCTACTATTCGTCGTCGCTCGTCGCCTTTCTCTATTAGAAATGAGATAAAGACAGCTGTTTGGTAGGAAATAAATGTTTATGCTAGCTATGTTTCGCATGGTAGGCAACGTTGAACAAGCATATGGTAGGTAAAGGGGCCCACTGATTATCAGTCCGCTGGACGATATCAGCCTCAGTTAGAACAAAAATTTGACAGTTCCAAACAACCAACTGACAGGCCGATATCGTCCGGCGGACTGGTAATCAGTGGGCCCCTTAACATAAAAAGCTGCTGTGCAGAATACAATTTCTTAAGTAGGTACCTCTACCTAGTGCAATTCGAGACTAAACATATTTGTTGTGCGATCCTCGCTCCGGATTGTATCTGGTCCAACATATCTCCTTGGCAATTCAACGGGGCAACGTTGCCAGTGTCATGGGGACTTTTGGGCCGGCTACGGACCGAAGTGGGAACTTGGCCTAGTTTAATTTAGTGTTTAAGATTGACAAATCCTGTTGCGGATTATATCATTTGTTAGTAGGTGACGAAGCCTGTAGCTGATTTGTTTTTGTCTGCACTTGACGAAGTCAGCGTTGCTATTAGTATATAAATGAATAATGAATTAACAAATGAATAAATATTAGAGCTATTGGTAAGCTAGGTGTTTAAATCGATGTAAAAACATCATGTTTCATGTGACCCCAAACACTCACTCCAAAACCTTACACTCAATAAAAGTGAGCAACATACTCAGCTTTATTGATTGCATCCACATGGTCCCACTTTCCCGGGGAATAAACGAAATGTGTGAGCAAAGAGGTTTGCCTGACCTTTGATTGTTTGCGATACGTTACAGTAAAACATTTGCGGGAAAACCCTGTGATTTCTTATGATTTATTTACTCCCATCGCAATACAATCCGTTGCGTATTTGGTACTTTGTGTGATATAGGAACTGACGCAATTCACACACAATATACTTATATTGTTTGTGGCACAAACTTTGTGCGATAAACGTGTCTTGAGCTTCAACCGATTCAGTAGGAAAATTAAAAAAGATTAGTCTTTTAGGTCATTAAACAAAGTTCTTAAATGTACACAGTACCTAGATACGCCCTTTTCTTTGCCTTGATTCCACCAAATACCAGGAGGTCCTCCAAAAATGAATACTGTACAGGTTTTAGGGTTGGCAACGCGTAGGTACTTTATAATCCTGGAGTTAATAATGAGTCTCAATATATTACACAATATTACTGCTAAATTGGAATTGTAGTGTCAGATGGGGTAAATATAAGACACGGGTAAAAATAAGACTAAGTTTTTACCACTCATAAACTTGTAAATTGTGATAGATATCATACACTAAAGAAAAAATGAAGTGAGTGAGTTAGTGAAGTGAGTGAGTGAGTGAATTTATATATAGTAGAGTGACTACTTAAAAAAACATATACATAATATATTTCATAAAATAATTTGATTTGTTCCCTAGTTGGACTCAAAAACTTATTATATTTCATTCCTATTCCATTTAAAAAGAAGTACACGCAAAGCTTTTTTTTAAATGAAATAGGAATGAACTAGAATACGTTTTTAGTGTTAAAAACTTGGTCTTATTTTTACCCGTGTCTTATTTACCCCATCTGACCTTAGGTATGTGAAAGCGAAATAGTATTTGAAATGTGCTAAATAGTACATGAACCGAAATGTCATCCAACGAAGCGAAACGTAGATATCAAACAATACACAACACCGCTTTGTGTCGACGTTCTGTCGATAGCATAGATTACCTCAAATAGACTCTTCATTATGAAAAATACACAGGAACCCGCGCTCATAAAACAAATACCTAACTATTACACACTTAAACATAAAATAGATTAACTTCATGCAGCCAAGCCTGACCAGTCTGTAGCTGACCATAATAACTTCTTAGCCAAGATGACAAATACATATCGCTAAACGCCAAACGAAACGAAAAAACGTATCAGAGGGCCTACCGCGAAACACGTTCGACGTGTTGCATCTCTGTCGCACTTGTAAATTCGTACGCAACTCTCTCACGAGGCCCTCAGGGTGACAGATAATACGGAAAGAGCGCGGTCTAGACAACTTTGACAGTTTTGACACTCACCCGCTATCTTCAGTTAGGTACCCGTGAACAAGATGCATGTAACTGCGTCGAAATATCGGAAGCTCAAAAACAATACAAAAGGTAATCACGGTCGATATCCCGGTCAATATAAGTCTATATCCATACATTCGATTGGCCTTTTCTATAAATGATTAACCATGTTCATTAGGCCCCCAGTATAGTCAGGACCTATAGTATAATATACTAAATGCTCCATCTAGTTGGTAAACTATCAATTTTGGCACTCAAATAGTGTGTTTCTCTTCTAGTGAAAATTTCTATTTTGGTGACTAGAAAGGTTCAGGCAGGCGTACTATGGATAGCTTTATCCCCGTGATAAAATAAGTGTCATTTTATTACACCGCGCAACTGAAAGCGATAGATTATGTCAGACATAGACAATTACAAGTATTACAACCATCATATCCGTACAGTACCTACAGGTCAACTGTAGCTAAAAAAAATATTTAATTTCTCTTGTTATATTAGTTGGAAGGGTTATATGTCAAATCTATTACAATGACTCATAAGCCAAGGCACAGAATAAATAAAATGTACTAGGTACAGAAAATTCACTCTCTAGTAAAACGCGTCTATTACCACAGATATGACCGCTGGGTGGGACAAGCGCGAATAGGCATCCGTTCTGTAGCGGTGCGCGGCAACTACTATGGCTAGACACCACAATTGGTGGCCGCATGTAGTACTTGTAGCGACGCGACGAAATCGCAGAGTGAGCCACGCCTGGCCAAGATTTACTCTATTCAAATCGACTTTCTGTGACGTGACTGATGTTTTAATAATATTATTATTTTTATTTCTTCTTCTTCTGCTACCATGCCCTAGCGAGCGTCAGTGGCCACCTTTGCAAAGTCTTTTCTACTCTTGGCCAGTCTTGTTAGCGTGGCCGCGTCCTTGATGTGTGTCCATTGTTTGATGTTATCGAGCCAGTTCATCCTCCTTCTTCCCCTTCCCCGTTTTCCTTCTATTTTTACTTCTATTATAACTTTCAACAGATTATACTTTTCAATTTTATTTAAAGGTCCAAATTAGCGGTTAGTGATTAAGTACACAAGTTGAATATGGCGCGATAAAAAATCGTATTGAATCGTACCTAACAGCAATATTTGTACTTGACAATTAAAAGTGCTTGTTGCTGGGTCTATTTGAAATTTGAATAAATAATATTTTGACTCTTTGACTCTATAATAAAAACCAGACAAGTGCGAGTCGGACTCGCCCACCGAGGGTTCCATGCTTTTTAGTATTTGTTGTAATAACGGCAACAGAAATACATCATCTGTGAAAATTTCAACTGTCTATCACAGTTCATGAGATACAGCCTGGCGAAAGACAGACGGACAGACGGACAGTGGAGTCTTAGTAATAGGGTTCCGTTTTTACCCTTTGGGTACGGAACCCTAAAAAGCTTGTATGCTTTGCCTTTAGGTAACGCCCGTAATTGACTTTAAAACAGTCATTTTTATCAACAAATTCCTATATCCAAATCACTGTAATTATTCCTTCCTACGTGTAAACAAACTCATAATTAAAACGACATTAGCGTCCACGGCGGGGTTATAAACCATGTTTTCACAACAAATGATTCACTAAAAAAATACAAAAACGAATTTATGTGTCTTCGGGGACATTGCGGTGTCCATTACACGTTATCCTACTTGATTTATTAACAGCGATACGACGCGAATAAATATATAAAATAATGCGGGCCAGTAGGGTTGGGACTTCGGGAATGAAAACTCATTTTTTTTCTAGAATGATATGTATAAACATTATCGATATTTTTCAAAAAAAATCGATATTTTATTCTCAATATTGCAAATTAATTGACTATAAAATTTAATGTCGGCTAGGTTACTGATTCGGTCTATTTTAGCATGATTGAGTTACAAAAATCTTTGTTTAAAAAAAATAGTTCTTCTACCGTGGTTATAAATGGGCCGCCCATCCTTGGTCACAATTCAGTTTTTCGATTCATCGTCAGTAAAAAAATGGATTTTCAATTACTCGATTTATTAAGAGACTAAGGAGAGTTGTGACACTTTTCACTTTAACCAACATATCTCAGCAACAAAGCATACCATCACTATGAAGTTTGTACTAATGTGTAGCTTAATTCACACTTTTCCAAAACCTGTTACGAACATGAATAAAAGTATTATAGTTTTTGAGAAAATCTACGAAAACAAGAGCAACTCCCCGTGTCACAACTCTCCTAACACCGAGGTAAGTTGTGACAGTTTTCGAGGTCAGTTGTGACACCCCTTTATTTTGACTATTTGATAAATAAAAACTACCATTTTTACCAATTTTTTACAAATTAATGTTTATTAATCCAAAGAAGTGCTACTTACAATCATTTTATAGGTAGCAGATTTGTATCATTTGTAGCAACCAAAATACTAGCGGATAATACAATTAGTATTTAAAAACGAAATTGTGGCATTTTTAGGACCAGCCGTAATAAAAATAGTTTAAATTCTAAATCTAATAAAAAAAATATTAAAGGCCAATTTTAGCATGCCTTAGGTACAAGTTTCGTGAGACTGGCCTTGGAGAGGTGAGTTCATGAAATTGAACTCATTTCTCTCCATTCAAGGCAACAGATGCAAAACTGATATTTTCTGCTTTGTTTTCGTCGCTACCTATCTACTTTTCTTAGCTTAAAACTACCTTTACGATTGGCTCATAGGGCCGCAAATTTTTCTGTGATAGGTCTTTCTGTGGCCATTGCGTCAATTTCAACAATTTGGCTATTGAGTTGGCTATTTTGTCTCTTTTATTTAGGTAGTTGTTAACTATTTGAAATAAGAAATAACGTTTTAGAATTTAACAGCACACCAAAAAACCACATGATCAGCAAAATAAACTTAAATAGGAGAGTTGTGACAAGCTGTCACACAACAACTCGCCTAGGTACAGAAACACTAACTCGTAATAATGATACTTAATACATAATTGCCAAACAAATTGCGAACTATAAAACAAAGTCACATCTTGAAACTCGGGAAACCATAGAAAAGAATATCACAACAACGTAAACGTAACAGCTTATGATATTGATACACTCAAAATTTTTGGGGAAATGCTTTACGCGTTTTTTTGTACGTAAATGTTGTACACCCAAAGAGGTAAAGAGATAAAGTAAGTTTTTTTTTCAAGTAGGCATATTATAAAACCACCTTATATGCGCCGTTGGCAGGTACTACGTCAAAATGCGCATTTCTAAAGGGAATAAGAGCGCTGATTCCAGCTCGCTAACAAACATAGTTTTCGAAAAATCTTCATTGTCACAACTACCCTCTGTCGCCACTCCTTAGTCTCCCCTACTAAACGAAAATCGATATATAAAATATTTTTTTTTATTTTTGGAAATCTTATCAATTTCTGCATGATCGATTATTTTTCTCATCCCTAAGGGCCAGTAATGAAATGTGGGTGGTGTGCCTTAACCAATGAGGTCAGGTATCTTGGATCAAGCTCCCTTAGGCATCCTGCCGATGTATGTGCAATTACGATTTAAAAATATTGCACTGTAATCCGGATCAGTTAAAATGTACTTAATTTAATTCTCGTCTATAAGCTAAAATTGTCAGGCTTCATATAATTGTGATAGGTATTTTTGTGTTTTTATTAGGCATCTGCATAGGTATGTAGGTAGGTTTATTTTTTTTACAAAACATAATACTTACATGTATAACACAGACCCAGTGTGTACTATTTTTTGTAAAAAATAATACATTGCTGATACGGGATTAAAACGTTGGTAAACGCCCTAGTTACTAGTGTGTAAAGGCTAATTTCAGTAATCAACACCCCGTTGATAGATATAAGATGTAGAATCTTATAGTGTAACATGTGAGCGCTTTGGTATGTAAACTGTCAGCTTGTGTATTGTATGAATAAACAATAAAACAAAACAATAAAGATCGAAGGTAATATTTATTTCAATGCATGTGCTCGAAAAGTGCGTTTCCTACGGAGCCATATCATGCGGAAAGTACTACTTTTCCGCACTAGTGCTTTTTGTTTTCAATTTTTTTTTACAGTACATATGGTGCTACTTTCTCGCACTAGTGCGGAAAAGAGCACTTTTGCGCACTAGTGCTTTTTGTTTTATTTTTTTTAATAATTAAACTTATTTGCCATGATATGTTTTTTTATTTACTCGCACAATGCATAGTAAAACATTGTATGATACACGTGCGTAAAGATGATTTCCGCACTTGTTGCATAAATAGCTATTATATTGGGTCAGCCGCATTCGAGGGAAGCCAGTGCTGTCAAACTGGTTTAACTTGGCAGATATTCTGTATCATCAATTTATTAAAAATACAATAACTTCAACACAATTATATTGAATTTTAAGGTTCGGTATTTAGACATCGAACAATAATTATGCTAATAAAATAATAAAAGTTGTTAGTTAAATAAAACGGCAAGTACTGCGCCGGTCGCGTTCAACATATAGTTAGGTTTTTTTATGTTCAAGATATAAACTTACAAGAGCAAACGGATAAAATAAGCACAAACAAAATAAGCACTTCACCTGCGGTCCTCTGTAAGCCATACGTCATTTGAAATGTGATCTAAAATTTTAATTCCCCAAGTATAGACTTACCAAGACATTATTAATGAGCCCGTCTTATTAAGATATTAATGTAGAGATATAAACGCCTTTAGTTATTCAACTTTACCAGCCAAATAAATTAAGCATCAAAGCCCGTAACTTAATCGTAAATACTTTAAAAAGTTAAGTGAGTCAGCCGTGACCTTACATGAACTTGCCATAACAATACGCCACAGTATTTCTAAGCTAAGAACACTTGGCTTTCATATCATTCATCATTCACTTGCTAAACGAGAAGCGCGGATAACTTCAGTCTTCAACAAAACAAGTTTATTGTCTGAAAACAAAGGCACTGTTTCAACAATAGATCAGCCTTAGTGACAGCGCTGTGCCAGTGCTAAGGCTTGCCAATTACCAAGCTAACGTAGCTGGAACACGCGAGCTAGAGTCAATTTCCAACCTTGAGCCCGAGCTTCCTCTATTTATGAGCGCAGTTTATCTATGCAACTTACTACTTCCTCCATGCACGTTTTATTTGATCATGTTTATTGTAGGATCCTCGGCCATTACTTAGCGGGCTTACTCGCAGTCTCATTAGGGACAACGTAGGATCCCTTGATACATTGTCGTGGTGACGCCATTCCTCATCCGATTAGCTCTCGAGATATCTTTGAGATCTGGTTCCTTCGGCCGCTTTGTGCTCAGCTTACGTTACGAATCATTGATTGTCTATTGGAATTAAATGAGGCTGATTATGCTTATAAATTAAAAACCGGCCAAGTGCGAGTCGGACTCGCGCACCGAGGGTTCCGTGCTTTTTAGTATTTTTATTTCAACATCATTACGGGATGAACCCAATGCGATAATTTAGCAAAAAATTATTTGTTGTTATAGCGGCAAGAGAAATACATCATCTGTGAAAATTTCAACTGTCTAGCTATCACGGTTCATGAGTTATAGCCTGGTGACAGACAGACAGACGGACAGACGGACAGCGGAGTCTTAGTAATAGGGTCCCGTTTTTACTTTTTGGGTACGGAAACCTAAAATTAACTCTTTAACGGACTAAAAATAAATCCACAATAGGGAATTTGACTGTATTTAAAATAAAATATTTTACACCAAGCATGAAATAAAACACCAGAAGATTAATAGAGAAACATAAACAGCAGTTATTTTTAATCACAATTTCTGTTTTAAAATCCGTATAAAACGGTATGATTGTGACGTCACATGCTAGTGTTTCATATAAATTCCAAAGTAGCAAAATCGTTTTGGCAGTTCGAAAAAAGAAACTGATTTAACTAGTAGTAGTCAAATATCCAAATCAAGCCTAATTGCCATTTCCTAGTGCTAAACATTTTATGTATGAAAAATACAAGATGTTATAGGGTTGTCATATTTGCCTTACGAGTATAATACAGATTGCGCCCTATAAAGGGTTAGACTATTTGAGACCAATATAGCTTAATAAGATAAGAATCAGCTTGTAAATGTCAATGCTACAAGCAAAAACTCCTCTAGTAGTGTAACCCGACCAACAGATTCCTACTATCCTCAAATTAGTGACACAACGTGGACATAAAAAGAAACAAAAGATAAAATGTCTTCCTAGAGCTTTTTAATGTCTTTATAAGTGCTACCCAACGTAAAGTTAATGAAACGGCCATTTTTATTGATCTACCTGCGGGGTGATACAAATTCTGTCCGCTCCTAACCCTACATTATGTTTTTCTTCAAATTATTTTCTATCTTCCTCTACCCCTTCATTAGCTATAAGTAAGAGAAAGACGGAGCAATTTAAAGACGAGCATTAACGACAAGACATTTCATTTCGGGAAGCGACCCCCGTCATTTGATAAGCCGATGAGGCATTTTTAGCATTAATCCATTAGGACATGGAAAATATTTGGTTTTTTTAACAAACGACATTTTTTTTTACCGGTAAGTTGAACACGTTTTTTACAGTTAAGAAAAAGTTTTGTTTTTGAACAAAGGCAGTCGTGCGTTAAAAGATTAAGATTAAAAAATGCTGATTTGTAACTTTTAAGCAGAATTTGTAAACGCAAGATACCAAATAGAGTCAAAAAGCAATCCATCAATTCCTAAGCCCTCACACGTTTCGTTTTGTGAGGCTGATAACATCGTCGAATTTATGGCGGTGCCCTCACAATAAATACCTATCAAGTTGAAGTGACAGTTGGTGTGAATATTAACACATCATCCATAAATATTTCCATAATTTTATTACAATCTACGGATAGCACGCTGTCGGCACCCGCATTCCACACAATTGGTGCAATCATGGACAATGAGATTTTGGGGTGTGTAAAACGGGGGCACAGTCGCGTATAGCACAGTATTACAACATGTTTGACCTTGAACTTGAAAGCCGAGCTGTTTTAACAAGCTGTTGGCATTAATGCCAACTATTATATATTGCTGTCAACTTCAGAGTAATGGATACAGGTTTAGGTGTATTATAGTGTAGTAAAGTAGGCATGCACTTTGTGTTAATGTTGATTAGGTATTATTTATTTAAAATTAAGTAAACATTTGATTCTTTATTATTTGATTTATTGATTTTAAACTTGTTTTATTTTACGATCACAGTATATTATTTTTTACCAGTACCATTATATTGCCAGTGTTCTATGAAGAGAAGACCTTTATTCAGCAGTGGACATTTTTTTTCACATATTAATTAGGTTATGATGATAATGATAATTTAATTTTTAACAAGCAGAAACGTCTGCGATCGATGCTATTAAGCTTAGAATATGATGATAATTGTTATTATTTTATTTTTAAATATGTTAATTACCTATATTACAAATAAATGAAATATTTTATTAATTGTAATTCCCCTCTTTTCGCGTCAGGGGTTTAAGAAGTGAATAATTCATGCCAAATACCACCAACCGCAACATTACATTAATTTTTTTTCTTTGTATGGCTTTGCTTAACCCTACTGTTCTAACATGTACTATGCCGGAACTATAATTGCATTAGCCACAACTGAACCGTTGTTATGGTAACTATTCAATAAATGTACGGGCAAAGGCCATTATAATTTTCTATTGTGAATTAACTAGGATATCCTAGACTGGATTCTAGGTAATCAATTGATATTGTTCACTACATTTCTGATTAGTTCCACTAATTAGCTTTACTGGTAGTGATTTGTGATTGTGTGATTTGAATTGAATTTTGTAATGTGATTGTTAGTCTGTGCGGAAAGAGAAGAGTCTTGAAATGTATGGGAATCAATACAATACATTCCATGACCAGATCCAGCGGAAACAACTTAGTTTTATTTTCTAAAATTATATGGTGGCGGTGGGGATGGTGCAAGTGGCCCTAAGAATACATGTGCATGTTTTTCTATGAATTCAATTTATAAAACTTTAATGTGTTTTACATTTTATTCAAAATTTGCCCCCCTTGCTTTTGTTTTTTATTTACAGTCTTAGCACTTTTCATTTTGTACTAAGAAGAGTAGAGTTTGAATAAGGCTTGACCCGATTCGAACTATAAGATACGTCAAATATTAGGTCTAGAAAGGATATGGATTAGATGTCAGTGTCAAAAATGACGTTTTTGTTTGAATAAAATGTCACTTTTGACACTGACATATCTAATCCATATCGTTTCTAGACATAATATCTGACGTATTTTAAAGTTCGAATCGGGCCGATTGTTGTTTATTTTGTAAATCTTAAAAATTAATGAAATCTAGAGAAAAATATCTCGCTTTCTGTTATCAAAATAAAGAACTACGTTGGAATTAAATCCAAATACGAATCTACTAGTATCTGCTGGTCTAATTTGTACATAATCCTTTATACGAGATTTATCTACTTACTGTTAAATACAATTTGTTACAAGTGTTCATGCCATATACTAAAGGGCGTAACTGACACCAAATTTCTTTTAAATTTGTCCTTTATCAAAATCAGCAGCACAGCCACATGTTTAGTGTCCGTTTGACTGACGCGCCGTCTGGTTTCTTGGGAACGAGATGAAAGACGGTGTGATATAATTGCCTCTATTACTACGCCTGTTAAAGGCAATTAATTATTTATGGGCGTTTTATCTTCACTTGATTTTAAAACGTGAAAGTGACTTCAATGCTTAACAAACTTTTAAAACCACTTATTTGTATTGTGTATTTTTCTATCTTCGGTTGTTAATAAGTTTTTAAAGGAAATAAGTTTCCTCTACAAATTATATATTATGGAGTTTCTAGTTTTATTTTTGTCCAATAGTGTTTCGCTACTACATATATATTTTTATCGTTTAGATATTAATATCATTCTAAATCAATATTGATATATATAAGTACAAGTTTTTTTACAGTTCTTACAAAGAAAATCAATCTTGAGACGTATTTAATTCACATCTTCACTTACAATTTTAAACCTACAAAAACATCAATAGTAGCTACCTTATTGTGAAATCATAATATTGTTAGTATGAGCCCAATTCTTTTCAAAAGATTCCAAATAGAAATGGCAAACGTGTTTAAGTCATTTCAAAAGCAAAATCACCCCTTTCTCAATAAAACTACTATTATCATATTTAACACAAAAGTACGTAACGCCTTTTTAATAAAACTCAAGTATCAACAATCGTGGGTGGTCCGCACAACGGCGTACTCATCTGTAATGTAATGATAACCTATTTCTTTATCCCACACGTAACGCCAATGAGCGATTATGTCGAGTGCTAATTATATGCGTTTTGAATGGGCTTCTGTGGGAAGAATGTTCACTGACAGAAACTGTATATTACAATCAATCTGGACTCCTGAGGATCAATAACAGCGGATGTAGGTAAGTACAGTCAGCAATGCTCAGCATCAATATCAGCGGGCGAAACAATTTGATAAAAGTATATGTCAGTGTCACCGTCGAATATTTTTTAAGACATATCTTTTAAGCTGTTAGAGAATGAGATACTTCAAAAATCTGTGATATGAGCTATGCAAATCACCCTCCAGAACCACTTGTCTACCACATATTGTCCATTTATTGGTTCATACGATTACGAATAGGCCTAAAAAAATGTCTATGATTGAATCACAAAATCGATCCTTTGCCTCTGTTCATTTGTTAAGATGTCTTTTCAGGTTAATCCGCTAGAATGCATTCCAAATTTTGTCAATGGTAACCTTACCTATTACGCCACTGAAGATGGAATTTATGTTCAATTTGCCGTGATTTCATTTAGTTTCAACAAAAACCAAAAATTTAAACCGGTTCTCATATTTCAAATGTATTACAATGATTATCTTGAATTTAAAAAAATAATAAATGTCAATCTGAGGTATCTAACAGGATAGGCGAAAATTGATTTTAGTTTACTTTAAATAAATCACATTATTATTGTTTAAAAACCGGCCAAGTGCGAGTCGGACTCGGAACCCTTCCCGTAACATTACGGAAAAAAACAGCAAAAAAATCACGTTTGTTGTATGGGAGCCCCATTTAAATATTTATATTATTCTGTTTTTAGTATTTGTTGTTATAGCGGCAACAGAAATACATCATCTGTGAAAATTTCAACTGTCTAGCTATCACGGTTCATGAGATACAGCCTGGTGACAGACAGACAGACGGACAGACGGACAGACGGACAGACGGACGGACAGACGGACAGCGGAGTCTTAGTAATAGGGTCCCGTTTTTACCCTTTGGGTACGGAACCCTAAAAAAAACCAAACTCCAGTACGTCACCGGTGGCAGATACATTTTATTTTACGATAATATAGTTCAGATGTCGTGTGAAAGTTCCGAGTTGCCACGAACAAAAACAATGTGTATTCGACCCGTTGAATTCATAATGTGAAATCTAATGGGTGTTGTCAATACAGATGATTGTTTATAGATGCCTTTTGATTAACAGATTAACATCTACCTGCTTCTCAAACAAAACAGGGTACGACTTCCGGTAACGTTGTGTTGTGCATATCCCACAACCATTTTTTTCACTCTTTTGTTTTAAATAGTGCGTTAAGATCATTTCCAAAGATAACATTGTACATCGTTAATGCACGAAGTTGCATTTTTCTTTAGATTTTTCTATACGTGCTATCTTCGTGCTGTGCAAGAAAAATACAACCTGCAACAAGCCATTCGAGATAAGAGGCGAGAACGGGCATTTTTTGCTCTTTTTATTGTAGAAATGCAACGCTTATGACGCATTTAAAACTAAGCTCAGCTTTTTAAATACAGAACCGGAATAATCTCGTGCAGGAAGTATTAGGATCAACGCTCTTTGTCTATGTATTCAAATGTATTTTTTGTCGCTCGGATCGCCGTTCGACCCTTAATACAATTCAAAATGCGTCTGCTGTAAATTTCGGTTGGCACCCGAATGCATTATGCTAATCCTATGATTTCCTGTTAACGTTAAAGCTTCGGGCCAAATTCCTTGCGTGTTGATAGGCGATTGTCTTTCGATCTCGCTTTTTCTGAGAACACAATATCTCTAAACGAAATAGCGTTGAATTTGCATAGTGAATTTATCGCTGTTACGCTCGATATGGAATATTTTCGCTCTTCTGTCATATTAATTTAGGGCCCGTATTTTATGGAGACATTAAAATTATTTAGACAGGATCCTAAGAATGTCGGGTATGTCGGTGTATTAAAAATTCAAATTCCGTTATAGTAAAAATCGTTCAGCCGGCCACTAGTCATCGGTTTTTAATGTATTTCTTTGTCCGGACGGCGTATAAATTGACCAGGCCATATATCACCTGATATTTATTGCCATATTTGTAATTACAATGAATTCTTAATTTAAACTTTACTCATAAAATAAAACTACTTTTGTTAGAAAAGTAAATTAACTCAGATATTGAAGTCATAATAAGGTAAAGGATAAAAAAGACACCCGAGGCATAAACGTTATCCTAGTTTCGTCCAAGAGCTTAAAAGTACATAAACGAATGCAATAATCTTTTTACTTCTCAGTTAAATAACTTAAACACTACCCTACGCACTAGCCTTTAATATTTTTCTCTTCATCGGTTTTGACTTTAGTAGGTACCTACACTTAAATTTTATGCAATTATCGTAAATCTTATAGAAATGCTACCGATCTATTGAAAGTAAACCCATGCGGTCATGTAAGTAACTACGCTAGGTTTTCAAAATAATGTAAGAATTTTATGACCATTATGCAACATGCAACTTACATTAAAATCACTAGCCAACCGTTAATGACCGTATTAAGTAAACCAGTCCACATAGAGCATGTTAGACTATAATCTTTATCATTTTCTGCACGCATTTCCGCGCAACCTGTTCTAGCAAAAGAGATCCGCTATCATCAATACCTATATATGTAACCTTTTTTTATTAATAAAGACTTTATAAATTGTTAACCATTCGTTTACAGTAAGCCCAAGGCATTACTCATAAATTATCTTAAATTAAAGATAATGGTCATTTGCTTTATTATATTTCTTTATTCAAATAATTTTCTTGAGATGATTAAACATTGGCTACAAGGTAGCTTTAAGCCTTTAATAAGATTATAGGGAATTTGCATGACACAAGGCGATTGCTTGTGAATTAATGGTCTTTACAGTTTTACATACATTAACTACGCGGCACTAGTTATAAATCGATTCCTTGATTTACTTTCTTAACATTTAATCATTTATTAAACCTACGAAAAAATCGCTCTATAAACAATATAAAAATACTTACCTTTTTAAAGATTTTTCGAATCAAAAAAAGCATTTCAATGATAGGCGTGTAACTTTAACAAATGACTACAATGCCGTCCAGCTCCAAATCCATTTTGTTTTTGTTAACTAAACTGCGAGAAAAATCACGTTTCAATGTCTTGTCATACGCACCACGCGACCTATTCATCACTACGTTTTTACAAAACTCAACAAAGCACTGACGTTAAACATGCCCATTATTACTTTTATAATAGACAAAGCAACTTTGTTCTAAACAATACCGTCCATTGGAGTTTTTCGGCCATTAATTTCTATACTTTTGACATTTAGTAACGGAACCTTTTATGTCTAAAGTGAACATGTTAACCCCATGGAGGCGAAAAATTAGCGCGCTGCGTGCGAGAAGCGGACCTTAAGATCTTTAGTACTACAAAAGAATGTTACGCTGTTTTCCCGTTAACGTTTAATTTCCCTTTCTGTATAGTTTTTTTTGTCGGATCGAAGGGCCGATTAGTAACGCAGCGATGTCACCTGAGCCAAGACCTCACAGGCAACAAAGATGCGTATTTTGGTTCAGAGCAACCATTCACTACTTATAATGAAATATTATTCGGCCGGACCCCACGGGAACGACCCACCGAAGGATGTTTTTTATGTTCATGTTCACATCTTGTTTTCATATGATTATTTACGAGTGTGTCTCTAATTCTCGAGTACTGCATCGTCGTGTAGTTGCTTACCTTTAATTTATTTAGGTAACGAAGACGACATCTGAATATAACATGCTTGGAGTGCGTTTAATTAAATTCGAAGTGGTTTGAAACTGAAATGTAATATACGAGTAGGTAGTACAATGCCGAAGTAACGAAGCGTGCTATTAGATGTTTACTTGTAAACGTGTGCTCATCTCAGAGAGTTACCTATATGACAGCATAGAGAATATAATTACTATTTTGCTCATATTTGAATACAAAATTCTTGTAGCATAATTTCTCAGGTTAGTTCAATAAAGATATAAAAAGATGTAAAGCGTACATAATGTTTTGTGTAAAACACAGTTAAGCTCTTTGGCTAAGTTGTTAATGTCAAAAGAGCACACTTTAAGACCAACATTTTTAGACTTGCCAACAAAGGTTTTTACTTAATCCAATACAAAATGTATCAAATTACAGCTTAAACCTTTAAGCCGCATTTACATATAAACAGACTTGTTGTCCAGAATCGCGAACTAATGGGTCCTACAGTTTATGAGGTGCTATGCTTCCCCACGCTAACGCCGAGCTTCGCGAGGCCATTTACTACGGACTTGATGAGTTCTTCGCACGTAGCACACTGAATTACATGTTCCACTTTTAAATAAAAACCTCAAGTCAAAAGGTCTGTGCCAAAGGGTAATGAACTCCGTAATGGATCCTAGAGTTTATGACGTGCTAAACTCCGACTGTGAATGAAGTAATACTTGTAACGCTCTGACGCTTCAAGGGTCTCTAATGCTCTCCACGCGTCTCGTTTTCATCTGAGATAAGATACGTGCCGCTTTTATATTTTAGCATGAAAATTTTCAAGTAACACACTTATGATTACTTGCTCAGCTTTAAGTAATCGATTATAGACTTAAGTATAATGATAAGGAAATTCTGGAATCTTTTTCCAATTTGAGCATTCAAAAAAGAAAATCATAGCGAGTCACTCCTGCTTTATTTTACCATCCCGCTGGGGGCCGTCGGTACAGACACAGCGCACAAAGCGAAGGAAACGCTAACGCACACATTCTGGAGATCAAAGAACGGCGCAATCTGTGTGAAAAAAATAACGTTTTGGTCCCGAAAGGGCGGAGCCGTTTACGCGACCCAATTCACGAGAACGATTCGGACGACGAAGAAATTGAATTGAAGCCGAACAACAAATTCAAACGCGTATCGAATTGTTTTACGTTTGACGAATTCGCTTTTCGAAAATTTTAAATTCGCAACAATAGGCTATAATGATGTGGGGCTCTTTCTTTGTCCGATCAGAATGCCAGGTATGGTCGTTACGGAGATTCGCTCGTCGAAATGTTGTCGATAGCGATCGTGTGGCGATAGTGCAAATAAAACATCTCCATTGTTTTTATTAGGGCTGTGTTACTAAATTCCGAACCGGTCTGTGTTCGCTTTAACAATAGCCACACGTTCCTAACCTAACTGTAATAATCTTGATTATAAAATGAAGACATACCCTATTACGCGACTTCATTCATCATGTGGTCACGAGAAAATAGCGTTCCAAGCTCACCGCACATTTTCTCGCCTCCATAAAGCATTATCGCGATACCATTTGTTAGTGTCTTGTTTAGAAAATCACATCTGCTGAACTTTATTAGCTCGCCTTTTGACAAACTTGATGGAGGCCCGTATCTAATCACACGAAGCCCGCTCCTTAGCGCAGCTGGTTGGGGCGAAACGAATCATTTTATTTATTGTTCAGATCTTATGCGTTATTTATGAAAATCCGTCATTTACCATTTTGCCACGGTACCCGGAGTCTTTGAGAAAAGTGTGTCACCTTGCCTAGAATTAGATACGCGTTCACTGATGATGCATGGGTTTCTATCATGATTTCAAATCATAGGTTCGGTTCGCAATTCCTGCCTTTATCCATTCGTGATTGAACATCCACGCTACTTAGCGTAGTTATGTACACGAACAACGTTATTGGCAATTACTGGCACAAGCAATCCCTGTATGTACAATGCATACGATTATTGATGCTAATGGAGTAAATTAATGCTATTTGCAGCAGCTCTGCGAAAAATTGGACGCACAAAAAGTGTCACTTAAGGTTTTTGCTGAGCTGAAGTTCGAACATTTAAGTGAAAGCCGCTTCGTCAGTGGAAATGACCTGTCGGATAGATCGGCTACCTTATTACGCGGGCCGCTACATCGAGCGCTGCCGAAGCCAAAGTTTTTTGCTGCACGTTCCTGCACCGATTTTGTTGTTCCGCTTTTTGCTCCCTTTTTCAAATAAACCAGAGTAATTGTTTGTTTTAAGACCCGTAGATTGCGTCCGCGTCCGCCAAACGGATTTGTTACAGACATTTTCGGTGTTAGAAAATAGAGACTTCAAAACGGTTGAACGCACAGCATTCGAACTTAATCTTCTTTGGAGGGGTTTAACAACGTAATGAATTCTCGCTTCACCTTAATTCACATTATTTCGAAGTTAACGTGCGCTGCCAGTGCTTTGATTTCTAAATGTGAAATTAATTCTAAATTACTGACAGAGAAGCGTCTGCTTTTTGCTCTAGAGCAGGTAACAGGAAACGGGTTGTCTGACGTTAATCCCACAGGCGGTGTGTGTGTGCATGTCATGTTGTGTAATAGCGGCGCGGTGCGTGCGTGTTGACGTCGCCTGGTTTTTACAAGCGGAGCCAGCTCTCGATCAGAGAGTACGTGTCCTCTAATAACACCACAATCTATCTCCCTCTTTCTTCTACGACAATTCGCGATAGCCTACCAATAACTAGTTACAATCGAAACGACCAGCGGCGCACTAGTTATTTTCTGCGAGCAAACTCGTTCATCAGTCCTTAGCAATGTTCAGAATGAATCTTTATGATTTAGATGCTTGCAGCTAAGATGATTTTCTCAGGCTACTAGTAACTGGTTTATTTCCGACATGACTAAATAAGGTGTTGTTATTTGCACCTTATATTTCTAGCATGTTCGCGATAACCCTGTATTAAATTGGATTTATTTTCATTGAGCAAGAACCAGCTATGAAATGATGGAAGCTCGCAGCGCATATCTGGCGCATACTGATCCGAGTTTTATCGAAGTCTTAACATGTTTCGCTGGTGCAGATTAAAGGATATTTCCACAGGCGCAGGTGATTAAATATATGAGCGTGCTATCAATTTTCACATCAATGAAGCAGTAATCTCGCATACGAGTATTAAGGCGTCTGCGGTATGAACGAAAGCTGTCAAGGGGCGATTAAAGGAGCCTCAGTCAGGGTTAATCCTAGTCCTATGTTATCACAGCCGACATTCGTGTGGGCTTTGTTTAGCCACCATAGATATAATCTTGGGTTAAAAATGCGAACGATCTACTCTGTCACAACTTTATCTCTGTGCGTACGTAGCTATACCTACGTGTATACTGTCCATTTGGTATCTTTTTATTTCCATGACATTTACCTTGGCAGCGACATTTTTAGACAATGGACATTTCAACATATCCAACACGGCTTTTGCTCTATGAATAGAAAATGACACCGTTAACAAATGAACTTTTACTCCATGAATAGACAAGCGGTCTTCGTCACTCCGCTTTTAATTTGTGTCGACATTACACCAATTTAAATGTATAGTTTCTACCAGCGTCATGGGAATTTAAAAGCGATCAATAAGTTCACAAATTTCGTTTGAATGTTTGCTCTATAATTAATTTAATGATACTAATTTTCGGCCGTTTCAAATTTACCTGCGTTGTGGTGATTTGCTAATCACTCCGCTTTAATTTGGGTTCTTTTTTTAAATAAACAGGACCTTTAGAGATATCTCCGGTTTGTTTTTATAACGATTAGGGTCTGATTAGCATTCTTGCGAGAAATAAATAAAGATAAGGGCTGAACTGAATACGGGTAAATTTATTCAGTCATTCTTATGTTAAGCCGTACGACAAATTTTTATTTGACTTACTAATTCCTTTGCCGTATGTGTCACACGAGACTATTTTGAAATTTAAATAGGCTGTGAATAAACTTATTATTTATACGTCGAATTTAAAATTGAAAGGGTTACCGCCCTAATTCAATAAAGTAGAACTTAATACATAAATAATAAGAGTAATGAATCAAATTACAAAATATTTTGGAGGTATATTTTAGTCTGAATGCAAAATTAATTCCAATGGATTTACATAAAACATTCAACATTTTCTACACGTATGACAATAGTAATCCTATTTCAATATCTTCGTATAACTTACTTAAAACTGCAAAACCAAAAGAATTTCAAACGCAACATTCTTATTTACGCACAAGGAAAAACATAAAGGGTAATCTAATGACGACCCCAAAATTACTGAAGACAAAAACGACAAACGAATAGCTAGAATTCCTTCGGAATAATCCCCTTTTTGACTAAAACGACATTTAATTTACCTAGGCCGACATTCCGAGAGGCCCTCTTTAAAACTGGGCTACATAATGAGTGTAGGGGGAAGTCCCCCAGTGGCGGACATCTAAGACTTTTTGAAGAAAATATAAAAGTATTCGAAGAAATATATGTTTATTTATGAATTACTTTAGTCAACAAATTTCAGAATCAATATAAAATAACACAAATGCAACTTCTACATAAACTTATTTAAAAAAAACTCATTCTTTACAAGAGGCATCTAGTACCGGACGGACTACATTTCGAACCCCTAGCACCGGACGGTTTAAAAACATTTGACACCGATCACAAACATAATCTTCTGAACATTCTGGAATGTCAAGCACAGGCTTCCTGCGCCCACTCTTGGCAACTGGAGTATTGTATCCAGTCTTTGTCATAGCCTAAACATACTACGGGCTGCTGCAACCAATGGCTGCTGTTTTTCCTCCTTTTATAACTTCGCTCTTCACTTGGTTATTTCGTTTCCCCTCAGCTTCATCTTTTTCTTTTTTCTCTACTTTTTATATTGTTAGCTTGCTTTCCTATATATATCAAATTTTTACTTTTCAGACCTTTCTTTTCCGAACATTTTTTTTCTTCATTTCCATTTTTCCTTGCCTGAAATACAATAGAAAAAAAAAAACATATTCACCGTCCGGCGTTACGGGACTACTACTGTGTCCGATACTGAGGGATAGTAAATCATGGCAATTATTTATTGTGTACCTCAACTATATTAATTATGTAAAAAAACTTTTATAGAGTACGAAATTTAAGTGATTAGTGAGTTTATTAAAAATAAACATATCCAGCTGAACACATAAAATAGGACGAACACTCACCCGAAACTTAATGCTACGCAGCGCATTCCCTATAAAAACACAAAAAATGCTCTCACAGTCACTGCGCGCGCCACATGCAATGTGGATCCCATTTCTCGACATTGGTACTGTCCCCCCGAGCCACTTTTACTTATCCTTGAACTGCTCGTGTTGTTAGTTGCCGAGATAGTACGTGTGTCCGGCACTATATGCCGCCGTGGTTACGGGACTTCCCCCTAATGTAACGTCTTTAAAACTGGGGTCTGTTCTGAAGGCCGGATTAATGTCGAGGTAATTAAACGTGTATAATTTTGTTGGGTTTTACATACATTCTTTTACCTCTCAAACACTGACACTTTAATAGGAATTTCTTCTTGTCATCTATAATTTTTTTACTTGGGGCATGAGTCTAATTGAGAATTGAGATAGGCCTTCCTATGAGCGGTTTTTTTAATTTACAAGTGAATGTAAAATTTAAACATAAATTTTAACTAAATTACAAATTTTATTTGTTTTGGATGGAAGTGGTCTGAATGTTTTTGCACCAAATTACATTTATTTTGTTATTTTGAAATAAATTTTGCATGGAAACTACGTCATTTAGCCATTGTTCTAGTTATGGACTATACCTTTTCCATGCTGTTAAATAAATCGAGTATATACCCTTGTTATAAAAATAACTTAGGAACTCTGCCTTGATAATTTCAAACTTGCCTATAAATGGCATGTTTTAGGAAGTTCCACCGCAGATTGCTCCTAAATCCTAATTCCCAAACCTCATTGGCATCCGATCATTACTGCCAAACTGATGGATCAACCTCAACATATATTTACCCTTCAGACCTCCACGGCTAGATTAAAGGTTGCCCACGCACCCTCAAAGAAAAGGTCCGTGTCGTGGGCGGGGCGACTTTATCAAATTACAACCTGTGCCGTTTCAACTTAACTTAAACTGAAAAGGCTAAAACGAGTTAAACCCCCAGTAAACATAAGCTCTTTAAGAACTAGGTGGTTTTGTGCGCCGACAAAGGCGATACTTTGGCCCACGTTCGGAGACGTCTTTTGAGTCGCAAGACGCCACGTTGAACGGTTTTGGGTCATTTCATTAAGCTTAGTTTGCGCAATAGGTCATTAAAGACTATTTAAAGCTATCCCAGGGTTTTTTTGTGACGTTTTTTGCGTTTAAATTGGTCCCATAGTTAAAAACATAAGAACTGGTCAAACATTATGACGGCAAGTATGTTTGAACCTGTGGTGGGGTGAAAGAAACTCTTAACTTGCTTGCAAATAGGAGTTATAATTATAAGTAAATAAAAATACAAAACCGGCCAAGTGCGAGTCGGACTCACTCCGAGGGTTCCGTATTTTTAGTATTTGTTGTTATAGCGGCAACAGAAATACATCATCTGTGAAAATTTCAACTGTCTAGCTATCACGGTTTATGAGATACAGCCTGGTGACGGACAGACGGACAGACGACGGACAGCGGAGTCTTAGGTCCCGTTTTTACCCTTTGGGTACGGAACCCTAATAAATGGCCATGCCTGCATGAGAATGTTAAAAACCTGTAAGAAGAAGAATGTAAAATAGGAGAGAAATAAATAAAACGAGTACCTATTAACAATGATTCCGTATTAGGTACGATAAAAATAAATATTGTTTTAGGTAGTTTTTTTAAATTACTACTTCGGTGCCAAACAAGCATACGAACCCGCCTGATGGTAAGCAGGTTTAGATGTAATAAGGTGAACCTGTAAAGTAGGTTATCAAATATTTGAATAACATAGGTACTTTTACACAATACCTACACGGTTTATTATTAGGATAAAGTAAACTAAAGAAAGGTCGAAAATAATGCGTTCACGTAGTAATTATTTAAATAAAAATTTCTGAACAATATGTTAAAATAGTTGGCTTATAAAATATTACTGTGGGGATCGTCACCTGTTCCCCTTTTCAAGAAACCGTATTTGACAAGCCAGTGGGTGGTTTTAAACTTCCATAAGTCGGTTGCTAATTTAAGTCAAACACAGCCAAACTTTGTAAACAACGCAAAAAAGTTCACACCCCATCCAAAGTTTTATTAGAGCATAAAGGATCTAAATTTCTTATTAAAACAGAACCCGCCTTTATTGACTCCCATCCGACCACAAGCAATAAAACAAAAAAAAATCTTGCTCTACTACAAACTCAATAAGGTAGAAAATCGTACAAGTTTATACAATGGTCGAACACGTTGTTGGCCCACGTTTCATCTCGAATTTACCGTGAAGAATTAATTTAAGTGTGAATGGGCATTTATTAATAAACAAACAGTATACAATTTGAGGCGCTTCGAGGAACACACGCTCCGGCTAATCGAATTTCGAATTCTAATCGGAATTTTCAATTTAACGGAAAATTTGAAATGAATCACACGAATGTTTTGTTAATAGTAGACTAATGGCTTTAATGAGCGTGAATCTTGAATGCTTAGCGATCACGTCGTCAATTATTCAAACACATTTGTGTGTCGATTTGTAGAATTTATTTAAACTAAAGACACTAATTCGTTCGATTGTCTCACCTCCCCCTCATTTCAACTCAGTCATAAGACGTCCAGTGCTGGGCACAAACGTTCTTCAAGGATACTCACAACGACTATCCGTACGTAACCTTGAAATATATAAAGATAAAAGATATTTACAGGCTGCGCCTAGTTCGGGGCCGATGGATATTAGCTTAATTGTAAAATCTATTTTTTTTTGTTAAGTTCAACCTGTGATGTCAATTTGTAAAATGTTTGGTAAATAAACGATTTGTATTTATTCGTGACGATCACAACATTCACAACACAAGTACGAACATGTACAGTCGCCATAAGATATATCGGAGCGGCCAAGGTGCTCACAAATATCTGAACACGCCTCTATTGTCAAGGCGTTAGTGCGTGTTCAGATATTTTTGAGTACTTCGGCCGCTCCGATATATCTGATGTCGACTGTACAGACAACAACAGCAAGAAAAGAAGAAATCACCAAGTGTCCATCATATAGGTGGGGATATCAACAGATTACTTACAGTTAAAAACATTTTTTATCCGAATAGTTTTCGCTGTCAACGTTGAAAATACTTAGGTTTTTTTTAAATTTATTTATTTATTAATTTTAAATATTAATACAAAATTTAGCCAGCATGCCACTATTGTAACTAGAGGTTTACAATAGTGGCATGCTAGCAAAATGTATGTAATAGTTCGCGAGATCGCGCGGTTCGATCCGCGTTTGCTTAATACACAGGTGATATGCCCATGATATGATATGATCTTTTTAATCAAGATCCCTGGGTTTGTCATGTCCTGTCAGTAACAACAGTTACAAAATTTATGAGAGACATTGACATATCGTGGCCACGTTACGACCTGTCACTGATGGGTCGAACATGCCCTCCATTTGCATATATTCAATGCAATCACCCCGAATTTTACACGAGACGTGAAGACCTACCATCAAGATATGAAATGAGACACAAACAGAGACTAATACTCCCAGCCTCTCGTCTAAAACTCTATTCCTCCGGTCCCTTAGTAATGTCCATAAAAATATATAATAACTTGCTAGAAAATTTAAAAAGCGAAACCAAAGAAAGTCATTTTACTAGTAAACTGAAACAAATTTTAATAAATAAAGCCTATTATTCTATATCGGAATACTTAGACGATAAAACACTGACATAAAATAAAACACATATTTTCACTAACACAGAATACACACGCACACACATTAAATGTACCTAACAATATTGGTGTTAGCTATAGCTTTAGTTTTAGTTTTTAAGTTTAGGAAATAAGAATTGTTTGCGATGCCCTCACAGGGTTCATGTTTGAAGCATCTATTGTAAACATTATCATCTGTATAAGAACATGAGTGCAATAAATTACTTGATTACTTGTTACTTGATATTATCTAAACAAGTAGGTAAACATGACTCGCAACGCTTTACTTTGCACTCAGTGTTCTCCATCACTCAACTAAGAAAACGGCAAAAATGGAAATTGACGCAATTAGGTACAGTCGCCATCAGATATATCAGAGCGCCCGAGGTGCTCAAAATATCTGAACACGCACTCTAACGCCTTGACAATAGAGGCGTGTTCAGATATTTGTGAGCACCTCGGGCGCTCCGATATATCAGATGGCGACTGTACCGTGAAACCACCCAACTATATTTCAATACTAAAACTATGCTTTGGTATATATGAGTTAGTTTTGGATTGGTAGATTTTTGGACAATAGTTAGGTGGTGTTTACACAGTACTTTTCAATCTCTCGTTTCTCATATACTTTTGCTGATATAACAAAGAAATTAATAAAAAATAATTCTAAACTAACACCCTCAGCAAATTTACTGATTTCTCATTAGCACAGGTTAATTCTTGTAAATATGTATGATTTTTGCATGAGAACTTTCGGTAATTCCCAAGTTGGATATACTGTAACGTCTATGGCAGACAATTCGTTGCAATGAATGTCGCGTTAAGGGACTTAGCAATATATTATGTATTTTTGCCAATGTAATAAAATAAATACAGTTTGTCAAAGGACTGTCTCATTTCAAACATAGACAGAGAGAATCATACTATCTTTGTCTTACACTAGTACTAGCACCCAAAAGAAAAGGATGAGTATAGTTTTTTTTTGTTCTTATTTACTGCCAATTTGGTTTGACCAACTGTAATTCCGATCTAAAATTGTACCCGAAAATATACTCATCAGCTCTAAATAAAGCCATTAAAAACCTAACTCCACATTCAAATATCGAATATCGACCAGCAGAAACAAAATTCAAACATTCGAAACAAAAACCCATCAGGCTCCATTATGTCTTATCTGACAACCCACATGATACGGTATTAATTAAGCGCGGAGCACGAATTACCATGAGGTTAATAGTCACCAATGAGCATGGAGTAATTATGTAGATGGACTTGCGCGGGAGTGGGGGTAGCGCGGCCGTCGGCGGGCAGCGGTCAGCGGTACAGACGGTAAAGTAGGTAGAATTGTAAAACTTGGAAGGCCTTTGGTTATGAAAGTTTTATAACTAAGGAGAAGCAAAAAAAAGCCAAGAATGTCTGTTACTCCACCAATACCTAAGATCTTAGCAGTTAAAAGGCTAATAAGCTTGGAGTAATTATGTATATCGACACGTACGAGTAGATGGAATATTTATTTATTTATTTAAACTTTATTGGACAGTAAAAGTTGTACAAAAGGCGAACTTAATGCCAGAAGGCATTCTCTACCATTTAACCTTTGGACCAAACAGAGATCAAATAGTAATAGGAATATCATGGTCGATGGTTATTAAAAATAGCAAAGACTACAAATAGACACTCTTTCTTAAACCCAGCCAGATAGATTGACCCCCTAACTCATAAAACTTTACAAGCCACAATTAGTTATGTTTTATCCCTTTCTTACCAATACATAAGTCAAAATAACAGACAAACAATGAATAGATAATTAAGGCTAGCACTGCGTTTATGAACGCAAAAACGTTAACGCAAAAAAATATTTAGAATATCCTGTGTAGTCTAAGGGGCATAGATGGGCGAAATTGAAATTGAGTGACAGAACATACTGCAGATGGTCTAGAAGGCTTTATTAAAACCACGAAGGTCTTCCCCCAAGCACATTGTCGTCTCTCAATTCTCTCATCAACTACTCTTTGCCACCGCCCGCGCAGTAGGCGTGCCTCTCGGCTCGCGCACATCGCTCGCGTGCCGGCGCCTGCGCCACCCAAGCGCGCTACCGACACCGTCCGACCAATTTGTGTCCAAATACCTCTTAAACGCATGTTCTTAAGTACTTACTCTTTAAAAATTCTGTACACTTCAGTTCTTGACTGGCACAGGCACTTGTTTGATTTGTTTGGAAACGGCATTTCTGTTCAAAAAATGGCCAAGTGGAGCCAAACGGTCAATTAAAGCATATTAATGCATGGTTCTGTATTTGAATTAGAATTAGCCTATACCACCTAATTTTTAAAAAATAACTATAAACTGGCTATTATTCCCAATGCTGCAAGAGATTTATAAATACTCAATGGCTTCAATATAGTATCTTACTCCATTCACTTAACTTCAACTTCAAAAATAGAACATGAATGCCTGCTCCATTAACCGTTGTTATTTCCCACACATTGTAATATTCAGGCTTAATCAATTACATTCATTGAATATACTCGTATCCAATGGAATTCCTTTCGTCCCTAATGCCCGTATTAGCGTTGAAATTTTTGATCCAATCAGTTTTATGCGGCTTCTTTCGCGCTAACGTTAATAAAATTCTTTATTACTCATCTCCATTCCGTATCGAACGAAATATTCTTGGACGATCTTTTCGACATATACTATCTCTTTCTCAATGCATACGTGTAAGTAAGACGGAAATTCGGAAATGGGATAATAACGAGAAGGTATCCCATGTCGTATCGAGATACTCGAAAGTTGTCATTAATTTCTAAGAACATTAAGCAAGGAATCGTTCTGCGACGGATAAACAAAACAGGTGACATATTTTACTGACTTGATAACATTGTTAACTTTAGATTCTTCCTTTGTTTCTCTAAGGAGATGAATGAATGAATTAATTAATGTTTATTTGCATCAAACATGCGTATGTTTTTTTTTACCGATCCTTGTTTTGCCATGACTTATGATGATGAGATAGTTTAACACTTTTAACTAACTGACACTGATATTTTTGTCTACCTAGACAAGTAAGTTCCTATTTATCTTAATGAATTATACTAGTAAAATCCCCTACATACCTAGTAGCTATGAATTTTCCACATTTCAGAACCATATATAATTTTTGGGTTTTAAAAGAAAGCCCTTTCGACTCTTTCGAGTCGAGTCTTTAAGCAGGGGATTCAAATCCGTTCGAAACCAATACCACCCAATACTAGTACGAGTTAAGACCACCGTGCCTCAGGTGTGCAATGAAGGCATTAAACTGAATCGGCCATTATGATTAAACTAGTCCGTGCAATCAGCCAAAGTAGTATATTACCGTTCAGAAGAACTGCGCAGCAAACTACCCATTACCCGTACATTGTTAGTACATTTTTCTTCTAAACGCTATGAGTCCTCCGGCTCTTGATAAGGAAAACATACAGCCATTTTTAGTTATCTTTTTTGTGTATCGGTATAATGTTTACAGTTCAGTTAGTGAGCACTTTGTGCTGCTGGTTAAATAATTCTTGTATCGGGAGTTTACATAGCGTCGATGAGATTGCCAATTCCGCTTTGTGCATTTTAGCAACTTTTCAGGAGACAAAAAATCGATTTATTAAATAGCTGGGCAAAAACATGACTTAAATCTACGTCCAAAGAGTGTCAAAAATAACCAGAAACATGTTGTATGAGAAAAAATGGGGATTAAATCATTACAAATAAAGATATATATTTTTTTATAAATTTTGTGCACATACGGGTATTAGTTTTGAGCTTACTAAACACGTATGTGTAAGTGATGCACATAGGGATTTTAACTCATATTAATTTAAGGTTTATCACAGTAAGTTATGTGTGTCTATAAATAAAAACACAATGATATCTGAGAACAATCACTTGTATTATAAAGAAATGAAATGATCACAAGGAACATTTTAGCATCTAACAAAATTACTGTATGCGCACCTACCTAATCAATACCTAAAAAAGTATCTTCGCTAGTTATAAAAAATATAATCAGTATTTGATTCCTAACCAAACTAATCAACTAATCAGACTTCAAATGATATCAATATGTCAGTCGTGATGAAGACTATCATAAAAATGATGGTGATCTCTATGCATGTATTTTTTCAAAGATTGCAAGCTATCAAACTTTGGCTTGTCAATTTTTCGTGGTGCGTCGTATAACTTCTCGCTGTTTTAACTATAGACCTGTACCGCTGGCTATATTTTGACCCCTAGGTTATAAAAATATTAAAGACAATTCTGTT
Source organism: Cydia strobilella (assembly GCF_947568885.1). Classification (NCBI taxonomy): domain Eukaryota; kingdom Metazoa; phylum Arthropoda; class Insecta; order Lepidoptera; family Tortricidae; genus Cydia; species Cydia strobilella. The sequence goes on from NC_086050.1 coordinate 15,660,677, forward strand.
TTCGCTTATGAATACTTTGTTAAGATGTAAATCTTACATTTTGTTTTGTGTCATATATATAATTTGCTTTTCTAGTAATTTGTTATTTTGTGGTAATTATTTTTTATTTTGAATTATTTTGGAGAAAAAAATATTCGAGAGAAAACATGTAACTGTGTTGCATTTAGGATAGTGTTTTTAGTGTGAAAACATAGTTTGTGTCAATTACGTCCACTGCAATCTGATACTATGTCATAATATTCTAAATGACACAAAAAAAAATTAGAGTTAAAAAAAATTACTTAGGTCGAATTTAATCGTTTAAATAGGTCCATTAAATGATTTTGTGTCTTATTAAGGCATAGCTTCATGAGATATTTGATGATTTTGTTGTAACAGGCTGTCACCGTTACAAAAGAATATTAAAGATATTAGAGTTTACATCTTATTAATTTGAAATGCGGGATAAATAAGATGTATAAATTTGTGTCACTTGCATCCACTGCATAAACAAATATTACAAAAATATTATTTGCGTTCAAACGAAGCTAGCGGGCGGTCTGAATGGGCAACGGAGGCCGTGCAGGGTGGGGCCGCGGCGTGACGTTGCCGTACGCAACGCATGTTTACTTCACCTGTGCGCCAAATTAACGCAACTTAATCAAAGAAGTTACGCAAACAACACAACAACAAGCAACAAGCAAGCAAAGAATGCGTCGAATTATCTTTTACCTATTTAAAACTCATAGATATTGTACAATGTCACCATTATGCAAAAGAACTGTAAGTACATGTTTGATTTGCGAGCGAGCTGGCAACATTGCGCAGGGAAATCTTAAAAATATCGCGTTTACGTGAACGCCACATAATATAAAGTAAAATTTGGTTATTAATACCGTGACTTTCTTTCATTCTTTGATAAAAAAAATTGCTATTTATGCAACAAGTGCGGAAATCATCTTTACGCACGTGTATCATACAATGTTTTACTATGCATTGTGCGAGTAAATAAAAAAACATATCATGGCAAATAAGTTTAATTATTAAAAGGAGTGTTTTAAATCGACACGAGTTGCGAATTACCTATTCGCACGTGTATCGTACGTTTTACAGTACATATGGCCCTTTAAACTTTCGACATATGCACGGTAAGTGCTCTTTTCCGCACTAGTGCGAGAAAGTAGCACCATATGTTCTGTAAAAAAAAAATTGAAAACAAAAAGCACTAGTACGGAAAAGCAGTACTTTCCGCACGATATGGCTCCGTAGGAAACGCACTTTTCGAGCACATGCATTGTAAAAAAATATATAGGACTGTATCTCCTAAACCATGCGTCGTAGCGCAAAAATAATAAAATTTTCGTTCCCCTTTATGTAACCCAAAAGTAATACATGAAAAATACAATGAAAAAAAATAAACAAAATCTTTATAGGGCTGTATTAGCTGTATCTCCTATATCGTGTATCGTAGCGCAAAAATAATCAAATTTTCGCTTCCCTTTAAGAAGCCCCTAATTAAGATTTAAAAACGCAAAAAAGAAAAAAAAGAGGAAAAAATCTTTATAGGACTGTATCTCCTAAACCGTGCGTCGTAGCGCAAAAATAAACGTTTCGGTCCCGTTTATGTAACCATTAATTTATATTTAAAAAAAAACGCAATAAAAAAACAAAAAAAAACCTTTATAGGGCTGTATCTCCTAAACCGTCGTAGCGCAAAAATAATCAAATTTTCGTTCCCCTTTATGGAACCCCAAACTAATATACAAAAAACACAATGAAAAAAAAAGACAAAAAAATATTTATAGGGCTGCATCTCCTAAACCGTGCATTGTAGCACAAAAATAATCAAATTTTCGTTCTCCTTAAGAAACCCTTAATTAAAACTTAAAAAAAAACCAGGAAAAAAACTTTATAGAGCTATTATAGCTATATATAGAGATATAATATCTCCTAAACCGTGCGTGGTGGCGCAAAAATAATAAAAGTTTCGTTCCTCTTTATGCAACCCATAATTTATATTTAAAAAAAAAACGCAATTTAAAAAAAAAAACATTATAGGGCTGTATCTCTTAAACCATGCGTCGTAGCGCAAAAATAATAAAAAATTCGTTCCCCTTTATGAAGCCCCAAAGTAATATACTAAAAACACAATGAAAAAAAAGAAAACAAAATAACAAAAAAACTTTATATGGCTGTATCTCCTACACCGTGCATCGTAGCGCAAAAATAATAAAAAAAAAACCCTTTAAGAAACCCCTAATTAAGATTGAAAAACGCAAAAAAGAAAAAGAGGAAAAAAAATCATTTTAGGGCTGTATCTCCTAAACCGTGCATCGTAGCGCAAAAATAATAAAATTTTCGTCCCCCTTTACGGAACCCCAAAGTAATATACAAAAAACACAATGAAAAAAAAAACAAAAAAAACTTTATAGGGCTGTATCTCCTAAACCGTCGTAGCGCAAAAATAATCAAATTTTCGTTCCCCTTTGTGGAACCCCAAACTAATATACAAAAAACACAATGAAAAAAAAAACAACAAAAAAAATCTTTATAGGGCTGCATCTCCTAAACCGTGCATCGTAGCACAAAAATAATCAAATTTTCGTTCCCCTTTAAGAAACCCTTAATTAAAACTTAAAAAAAAACCAGGAAAAAAAACTTTATAGAGCTATTATAGCTATATATAGGTATATAGATATAATATCTCCTAAACCGTGCGTGGTGGCGCAAAAACAATAAAATTTTCGTTCCCCTTTATGCAACCCATAATTTATATTTAAAAAAACGCAAAATTTAAAAAAAAAACATTATAGGGCTGTATCTCTTAAACCTTGCGTCGTAGCGCTAAAATAATTTAAAAACCCCTTTAAGTTACCCGTAATTAATACTTAAAAAAAAAAACCAGGAAAAAAAACTTTATAGAGCTGTATCTCCTAAACCGTGCGTGGTACCGCAAAAACAATAAAATTTACGTTCCCCTTTATGCAACCCATAATTTATATTTAAAAAAAACGCAAAATTTAAAAAAAAAAATCTTTATAGGGCTGTATCTCCTAAACCATGCGTCGTAGCGCAAAAATAATAAAATTTTCGTTCCCCTTTATGAAACCCCAAAGTAATATACAAAAAACACAATGTAAAAAAGAAAAAAAGAAAAAAACAATAAAAAAATCTTTATAGGGCTGTATCTCCTAAACCATGCGTCGTAGCGCAAAAATAATAAAATTTTCGTTCCCCTTTATGCAACCCATAATTTATATTTTAAAAAAAAACGCAAAATTAAAAAAAAAATAATTATAGGGCTGTATCTCTTAAACCATGCGTCGTAGCGCAAAAATAATTTAAAAAACCCCTTTAAGAAACCCGTAATTAATACTTTAAAAAAAAAACAAAAAAAAACCAGGAAAAAAAACTTTATAGAGCTGTATCTCCTAAACCGTGCGTGGTACCGCAAAAACAATAAAATTTTCGTTCCCCTTTATGCAACCCATAATTTATATTTAAAAAAACGCAAAATTAAAAAAAAAAACTTTATAAGGCTGTATCTCCTAACTAAACCATGCGTCGTAGCGCAAAAATAATAAAATTTTCGTTCCCTTTTATGAAACCCCAAAGTAATAACAAAAAACGCAATGACAAAAAAAAAAAAACAAAAAAAACTTTAGGGATGTATCTCCTAAACCGTGCATGGTAGCGAAAAATAATCAAATTTACGTTCCCCTTTATGCAACCCATAATTTATATTTAAAAAAACGCAAAATTTAAAAAAAAATCTAACTAAAAACAATAAAATTTTCGTTCCCCTTTATGCAACCCATAATTTATATTAAAAAAAACGCAAAATTGAAAAAAAAACTTTATAGGGCTGTATCTCCTAACTAAACCATGCGTCGTAGCGCAAAAATAATAAAATTTTCGTTCCCCTTTATGAAGCCCCAAAATAATATACAAAAACACAAGAAAAAGAAATAAAAAAATAATAACAAAAAAACTTTATAGGGCTGTATCTCCTAAACCGTGCATCGTAGCGCAAAAATAATCAATATCCGTTCCCCTTTAAGAAGCCCCTAATTAAGATTTAAAAACGCAAAAAAGAAAAAGAGAAAAAAATCATTTTAGGGCTGTATCTCCTAAACCGTGCGTCGTAGCGCAAAAATAATAAAATTTTCGTTCCCTTTTATGAAACCCCAAAGTAATAACAAAAAACGCAATGACAAAAAAAAGAAAAAAAAAACAACAAAAAAAACTTTAGGGATGTATCTCCTAAACCGTGCGTCTTAGCGCAAAAATAATCAAATTTTCTTTTCTCTTTATTCAACCCTTAATTTATATTTAAAAAAAAACGCTTTCACTAAACTGCTGTAACTCGGAAACTTAGAATCCACAAAGGGGACTTTACTAAATTATGACACATATTAAAGCCTGACCAGTAATATATGATCATTGTCAAGAGGGCGCTGTTCATTCTCATGTATAGGGTGACAGTTCAGTATAGTATGAAAAAATATTGTATTTAATGAACATCATCATCAATGTAATTAATGTTGCTTGCCACGCTTAAACATAACAAAAACCACAATAAATTGCGTCTTAAAATAAACTTAAAAAGTCTACTAAAAATTGAAACAAAAGTAATTTTTAAGTCGCTGATGTGACATTCTCAATCAAAAGGTACCACTGTCGTTTACCATAAAGACGAAATTTGATTATATCTTTATACAAATAATCTGTCAGAGAAAGTGGTACCTTTTGATTAGGAACGTCACAAATGTTGGTCAGTATGAGGAGTGCAGCCTACAGTTTATTTTTAATTATATTTATATACCTACTACGGTAAGATTGATAAGACAATGTAATTATGCCTCCGAATGAAATAAATACACTGTATCGCAAAACTAAGTGGCGAGACAGCTCATAATGCCATCTCTTGGTTGGTCTTAACAAGGGTAAAGGAGATAGATAGTATTAAGATCTCAGTCGCCAGCTGATATTGCGGCAAGTATAATAAGCACCCCACCCGCGTAGGTACCCTTCCCCGCGCACGCCCTTCTTGCTCAATTGAGTTTTATTTTGCCAGATAGTAAAAAAACCGTGGATCAAAATGACCCAAATTATGAATGATGTCTCAATGTGGTATTATAATATTGTAGACGTAAACTTAATAATATGAATTTTTTTTTGTGGCAGATACAGGGTGTTAATTAGAAAAAAATTTTTTTTTAATTAAAGCGGTGGATGAATTTGACACAGATTTGTTTGAATAACATATAACAATGTTCTGTAAAGTACAACACTTCACTTACCGACTCTAATATTTTTTTAGGCGTTTTAGGATCAATATTAGGTATTTATTAAATGCCATTATAGCCGTGGATGAAAATGACACAAAATGCGTGTGTACGTCGGAAGCCACTTTGCCTTTACAGGGAAACAAATAATTTCGTCTCTAATATTTTTTTTACAGAATGCTGATTGAAAAAAGAAATACCTAAATTTCTACCTAAGCAAATACCTAGGATGACACAAAATATTATTTTTAGGTTTAGTATATGGTCTGGAAACTATATATAAAAAATAAGCAACATTAATATTCTTATAACCTCAGAAGTTATTGGTACAGGTCTACTATGTCACCGTGGGGACAAGGCTTATCTTTTTTTAATTTCTTCGTTTATTGAACAAATTCATAACTGCAATTTCCATCTTCATCAGTTAAACGTTTCCTACCAGTTTTTCCCATTTAGTCTCCGATTTTTATTAAAACCCCTACTTTTTCATTTACTTTAAACCTCGACAGAGTCATCTTCATCGTCACTAGTACGACTTGCTATTCTATTACTCGTAGTTCACCTGTATTTCATCAAGAAAAGCTGTGGTTGCTGTATTTCCGGTTCCAGTGCCAATACTCGATTCAGATTGATTGGAAGGTACAAACACTCCGGTTTGTTCATCAAGCACCAAATTACAATTTGAGGGAGGAGTACTTGGTGATGACACTGATAACGATCTCAAATCATTAGACGGTATTTTAATCATCTCACTCTGGTTATTCACCTCATCTACAGCTTGGGGTCACTTCAGACAAATTAGCTGCTTGAGGTGACTGCGAATATTCTATCATACTAGAAGAAAAAATGTGATCGAATGTTTCGTTGCAAACGTTTTCAATGCCACATTAAATGACCGACATAAGACTGTCGTTATTATTTGAGGGAGCAGTCGTGTTTTGATAATCATTTGCATTACTGTTTGTTGAATCAGGTATGAATCTGTGAGAAGAAAAAGTAGGGTCAGGTTCATGGCTACTTATTTGTCATGTGCTAAGATCAATCAACAATTTAGATCGCCAGTGTTTGCCTCTTTTAGACATGTCTCCGATTAAGTTTACTCTTGTGACCAATCTGTCAACAAACAGGCTATAATACGTTACCATCTCTCTCTCTGGTCGCATCCTCATGACTGAGGATCGTGGTCATCAACATCTGACCTACATCTGGAGTGTATGATTTGCCTCCATCGGCTTCTGTCCATCGCATCCTTCACTACAGAGCAAAACTTAGAGGAAGATGAGTTCTTTAGCTGGTCTGCCCAGCCAGGTGGGAGACCGGCCTTTGGCACGTTTGCCATCCGTGTTCCCGACCTCTATTAACTTCTCCAGGCTATCCTCTCCCCTTCGCACTATGTGGCCGAAATATGCCAGTAACTATTCGCTGCAGGCATATCGTGGACAAACGGGTCTTAATTTTAAGCTGATCGAGGATTGAATGATTGGTGCGTTTGGCGGTCCAGGATATTCTCAGCATACGCCTCCAGCACCACATCTCCAGAGCGTCAATCCTTCGCCTTTCCCGAGCCCGTATTGTCCATGTCAGAGACATTGACAATACGTTAATATACATAATCGAATAATAAAATATAACAAAAAACGTTGAAAGCATTTTACTATGTTTGTGTTAAGAGGTACTTTCTTTATTGGCACATTTAAAACAACAAGTTGTTTGTGGATGTACCTAGGTAGGTATCAGGCATTTATTCAGCAGCATTTACTTGCTATACTTACGAACAAATTAAAAACAAAGAAAAGTAATTGTTGTATGAAATGTATTTTGATAGGTAACTAGATTTAATAGACCAAATAGAGCAGAAGTAGGCATTCCTTGTCTTTTAAATGAAAATAGGTTGACACCTAACTGCACAAACATATATTTTTATAATAGGAAATAGCTAAGTTCATTTACCAGTGTTACGTTTACGTTAAGACTAAGTGTAGCTACCCACTTACTGTGTTGCAAAGTAGTTTGCTATAAATAAGGAAGACTTACCTGTCCTATGAACGATAAACAGATAGTTCACAATATCAACACTTTATGAAAACATTCCGGTTAAAATAAAATATCTTGGGAACCAAAAACCAAAAAACTTTGCGAGATTATGTTTTCTGACCAAAGTTTATAGAGACACTAAGCAAGTAAACAACTGTCACTCGATACTAAATTCACATATATTGCTGCACAATGGTTATCAATTTCTTCGATTTTATTTGGTTACCAAAACCCGTATGTGTTCAGGAGCACATGTGTAATTATTTTTAGGGGTAAAATCACAAATGTGTTTTGTTAAAACCTTATCCAAGTAAAATTTGCGTTTACTGGTTTTTGCATTAGATGCGGAATTTATTTTTAAAGTCAAATCTGCAAAAAGCAGAATATCGAAAAAATGCACATAACGGAATTGGCAATCTCACCGACGATAGATTACTTTGTGTTTTATTGGCTATAGTTGGTCAAGCAAATCTTGTCAGTAGAAAAAGGCGCGAAATTCAAATTTTCTATGGGACGATATCCCTTTGCGCCTTAAATCGCCGCCTGTATAGACTGCTACGTAAGTTATTTTATTTCACTTTTAAGAGACCGGAGAGACAGAAAAAGATAGCATACACTAGAAAACCCTACGCCGATAGAGGCAGAATATGCCGCACTTATTGTAATTTGACCATCTTTGTACCATATTCTATGAAATAAAAATTCAAATTTTCTATGGGACGATATCCCTTTGCGCCTTAAATCGCCGCCTGTATAGACTGCTACGTAAGTTATTTTATTTCACTTTTAAAAGACCGGAGAGAGAGAAAAAGATAGCATACACCAGAAAACCCTACGCCGATAGAGGCAGAATATGCCGCACTTATTGTAATTTGACCATCTTTGTACCATATTCTATGAAATAAATATTTGTATTTGTATTTGTAAAATTTGGGACGGGTACCGCCGTGGCCGGGTGGTCTAGTGGTCACAGTGGTCAGGGCGTAAGCTCTGCGGGTTTGATTCCCGCCTCGGCCACCGGTGGACTTGGTCACTTTTTTTAATGTATGATATATTTCAGTTTATAGGAAAATATTTTTCTATTTTGCAGCACTTAAAAAGACTTAATAACTAAAAAAAATTATATTGTTCGTTTTGTACAGTCATACGGTCCCATTCGAACAATGCTTATAGGAAGCCACAGCGGTACGATACAGATCTGTCAATGTCAAAAGTGACATTTCTTCAACCAAAAAACGTCTCTTTTGACACTAACAGATCGGTATCGTACCGCTGTGACTTTTTATAAGCATTGTTCGAATTGGGCCGTTAGTCTGTTTGGACGACCTGCCCCATTCATTTTTTCAGTCGGAACACGATAAAAATCACGGTAACAGTTCAGACAGAAAAATAGAAATGTAAAAAATATCAGAAATAGGTTAACAAGTCCAAGCATTAGGTGGACCTCAAATTGGATGCAGATCCGCACGCCGCTCCTAATCTATGTGCGAGCGGGACATCGTGAATAGCGCTGTCTCCCTTCCACACCGGAGCGGCGTGCGGAGCCACTCGTAACGAGTAAGTTGTCCATAGTCCATCAATATTGTTATTGGTTGCATACCTTAGCTTCGGGTACAGCTGTGCATAACATTACCTCGTATCGATCGTCAGGCATTAGATACTATACACCATACACCATAACTACAGACTACATTTTAGATTCCGCATTAAGACTTTGTCGCTACACATAGCACTTTAAGCTGGTTTAAGTACCTATTGAATAGTATCCTACATCATTATAACACTACAATAGCCCCAATTGGCCGGCGATATTGATGAGCTTTCACACTGAATAAGTATAAGACTACCAGAATGTGGTGTCCGCTGCACTATCCAGTCAAAGTAATCTTTGAACACACTATACCAACATAATTCTTCTCGGAACTTGACGGAAGCGAACATAAAAACAAATGACGGTGAACGGCTACCAATCGTTTCGAGTAACTTGAAACAGCTTATGGATCAATAGTATCTGACGAGAGACTACGGAGAAAACAAATTGCAGAACACACACTAAGTATTTTTGGTTACAAGATTATGTAGCTACCTATTTTTTTTTTTAGGCAACAAACAGTCATATACAAAAATGATGTAATAATAAGCAATGTGTTAATAGACCTTGAGTGCCCTACCTTAATTAAATAATTTCTATAGGTAATCTAAAGTAGCTAGTGTAGGAGCAGTAAGCGGTTGTAATAGGGGTTGCATAATGAGAACCAGTAGTCGCTAAGAAGGCAAGGTGTTTAAGATGATGATGCATGATTTTTTAATTTTGCCCGAAATGAATATGCGTTGCGTAATTGTTTGCTGATTATGGGAAAAATGGTAACAAAATATACCTACTTTTAATTACACTGCCTCGATTTTCACTGCGAAATCAGTGTTAGAAGTTGCATAGGCTAAATAGTATTTATGTAAATATATAATTTTCAGCAAGAAATATATGAAAATTTTTACTACCATCAGAATATAAAAAAAACTTTATCATATGTATATCACAAAGGTAAACTATTTGTGATATACCTATGATAAAGTTTAAATATAAAATCACCAAATTCTGTATTTTTCAAGTATTCCGACATTTCGTCTTAAAACGCATGAAAAAAATTACAGACGAATTTATATTTGTATAAATACACAAACAGAGATTTCATCCAATATAAACCGTTCAAACCCCACAGCAATTTTCAAGACCCTTCTACGTACTGACCTACATGCCTTTACGCTATTAAATATAGCTATTGAAACTAAATATCCATAAAACATAAGTCCAATTCCCTTATAAACGGTATCTCGAGGCGGCACCGTTAGTACTAACATGCAAAGCCGCACAAATTGTATAGCTCCATAATACTCTTGGGCATAGAGTAAATATTGACAGAGTTGTGTGGAATGTGAAAATGTTAAATAGGTAGAATGCTTCGTTGAGCAAAATGCCGTAATATCTTAGTGTGAGGATACCACTCAGCAACTGTAGAAGGCATTAAAGTTAATTTAGTCTCAACGCTAGTCCACATCTTATTTCATGGATTATTGCGTTGCTTTTTTTGACATGTTAGGGCAAGCAATGCAAGTGACACAATTAATCACGATATTAATTGCATTAGAAAAAACAATGTAATCGTTGAACTACAAAAAATATCTACATGCCAAATACCTGGCATCAATATTACTTATCGAATTTAAACTGTTGTGAGACATACTAACAACACACGGTCGTCGTGAACGCTGCTCGCACTATTAGTGCTTGAGAAAGGAGACCTAGGCTCTCCGAAACATGTCGCGCGAGTGACTAAAACAAGTGAGTCTAAACCGTAAAATGATTTAATATTACTTATGTATTTTCTATCCTGATAATTGTCTAAAGTGGTCGTGTACTAAACCTATGACTCCTATGAGCTTGCGCGTCGACCAGTTATAAAGAATGGTGGAGGTGATATCAATTGTCATGATGCTATTTCTATAGCTATTCGGTTTGCAACTGCCATTAACTGTGCTAAAATATACTACATATATACAAATTAAAACAATCAGTAGGTACTCTAAAAGAAAATCTGATTTACTGAGAAAAACCCGTCCTTTTTTCCATTTTTTCACCCGTAAAAGTAATCTTATTAGGCCTGATTACAGTACAGTCAGCAATTGTTCTACATCAAGTTATTAGAGAGTATGTAGATATATACTTTTGACGCGTAGTCTGATCCGCTAGTTTCGATGCTAACTGCACCAAGGCATGGTCTTACATCATTTTGGTGATGTCTGGATGTCAACCGCAGCTGTATTACTGCTATGACATCGTTGTTGCCGCCGCTGTATCATCTGTGAATTTCCTTGATAAAATGAGTGACTTTCGCCCCCGTATTACTGCCGCGATTATGACGTTCGTTCCGTCACTTATGTTATCAAGGAAACTGCTAGATACACCGGCGGCTATAAGGACTCCGCACCAGTAATCAAACGAACGTCACCACTATTAATATGAGCTTTGAGATTTCTATCCACCGACTGCTCTTTGAGATTTACTACAGATTTCCTTATTCTTTGACGCCATATCATAACGGGGACCACAATGGACTTTCTGCGACACTTGCTGGAATTACGGGGTCCGCAATGGCGTAATACAAGAAAATTCCTATTCTGTAAGGCAGCAATACTGGCTTGAGATTCCTTTGCTAGTCACAATGCTTTTACTTTTTTTTTACAATTGATGTGACACTGATTTGATTGACTCTTGCATATTCGAGTGATAGAGACAGAAAGATAACCAAACCGATTTTCGACGTTCGCGGTAGTATTGGTTAACTCGAATCCTATCCTATACATGCTCTATATATACATGCTCGCAGAACTGATGGCCGGTGGGGCCGGAAGGTTCTAGAGTGGCGTCCGCGTACCGGAAGACGAACTGCCGGTAGGCCTCCAACGAGGTGGAGCGACGACCTGGTGAAGGTCGCGGGAAGAATCGACTCTGTTTCTTCAGACTCTTGTAATTGAGTCGAAACTCGAGTCCCGAGACCCGAGTCTGTTAAGAGTCGTAAGTTTTTCTAACGCGCGGAATCTCGTAAAATGAGTCAAGTTCTTTAAATTTAGACTCAGAAGACTATTTCGTACCAACACTAAGTCGCGAACGCTATCTGTCTCTATGTCGCACTAATATGTAAGAGTGATAGAGAGACAGAAAGCGTTTCTTTGTCGTAGCGCAAACGATCGTTGTCTTGGCTAGCCCCCCTCAGATCAAGCAGACACACAGCAAAGGTTAAACGTTTGTTCGCCACTAAACGCGTCGTGAGAGTTTGACACCCGGGTACTTTACTACGACATTCTTGTTATAAAACGGGTATCGCTTTGTTTTTAATGGCAGTTCCTATTTCGATTTGCTGAGACAATTTCGCTGTCAGTTCTGCGAGGTTTCACTGACTTTGAAGAAACATTCATAGCTTTAGAATTGGAGCTTGGTATAGATACAATAGGAACATTATTGGTGCTAGAATCAACTAAAGATATAAAAAAAACCTGTTACCGTCTAGTAATTATGAATATATTTTATAAGAGAAATAACTTTAATATAACATGTGTGCAATAATCGCACTTAAACTATCGTGAGACATATTTCAAAATATTTAGATCAGTACGGTTTAATATATATGTTCGGGTATATGTGTGCAATATTATAACATACACCTATGTAATCGCACTTAAACTATCGTGAGACATATTTCAAAATATTTATCAGTACGGTTTTTACTCACTATTATTTTTAGTCGCTTTTGGCGACATGTTTCGGATTCTTTGGGAATCCTTCCTCAGGCACGAGTGTCCGCGGCAGTTGTACGTCGTGCACTGCCCGCGCCGCCCGCCTCGTCGCTCGTTGCGCACGCGCTGATGGGGCGGGGGCGGGGGGCGCGGGGCAGTCCGCAGATGGAGTCGTCAAGTGAAGGTCTGGTAGCCGCCCGCCCGCCCCATCAGCGGACATTCGTGCCTGAGGAAGGATTCCCAAAGAATCCGAAACATGTCGCCAAAAGCGACTAAAAATAATAGTGAGTAAAAACCGTACTGATAAATACACCTATGTAGTGCATTTAGTCCGAACTCTGGCTGTAAACAAGCCATTTTTGGCTTAGCAGTTGAGAAACATGAAACTGCGATTTATTTAATGTTTAGACCTTTAATAAACTATTTAAAAAAAACTGATATAAACTTACACCATTTTTGTACATTATCATTTACGAAAACTGGACTTAATCGCGTATAACTGAGTTTTAAAATTACCTCCAATGTTTCGCGGACGCAATTCCATTATGCCAGGGATCATAGTGACATCTATGTAAGATACCGGAATAACACCTTAAGGCGGTTCCCTGAGCCAGAAGGCGAAAAATCTCCTTATATGATCATGTTTTTCTAAGAGGCGTTGATATTCGTAGACGTGGAAAAAATATATGTAGTTCTTGACTATATTATCTTTAACAACATAGCTTCCGATACACGAATTATGACACTTCGCTCGATACAATTAATTCCCAAAGTCACCTCTAACTCGGACTTTTAATCCTACTTTACTCGGTTATTTATTATGTGATACTATAAACAAAAAAAGAAGAAAAAACAATCTTAACATAAATAGTAATTTCACAGCTTTAGAATTTCGATAATGTAAGGTAACGTTTTTAAAATAAATAAAAACCGAAAAAAATCCGATCAAAATTGACACTTGGCGCGTAAGTTCTTTCCCGTTCTTTCTTGCGAAATGTGACAAAGACAGCGGCAAAACGATGGAACGGTCTTAACATTAAATAAAAATAAACCCTCGAGCTATAAATTTAGCGTTAGGTATACATAATTACCTCAAGATTATACCGGTATTTTATAGGTACACAGCACAGCAATATCGTAATCCATCTCGACTAGTATTAATACCTGCCACAGTGCCAATAACTATATAATTAAGCCGTGCCATTACAACGTATTAAATGGGTAACTTGTTGGTAACATTTAGGGCTAGATCGCGTCAATATTAATCACTCACATGGATTGAAGGTATTATTGGTATTAACGCCTAATAATCCTTTGATATTTTGGCAGCTACTTGTTATATTTAGTATTAGTTATTCATGTACATATATTACACCTATGCATTGTCATTAAAGTATAGTTTATATCTACTTAAAAAAGTTTAAGAATCCCCGGCAAGCTCGGTTCTCCATACAAACGTTGTTACACTCTCATTTTAAAACGACTAGCTAGATTGCTCTGAAACTAAGGTATATCTAGGTCTGTAATTAGTTTATGTAGCTTCAGATGTCATCGAATTTGTTTTTCATACAAAACTTGTTTTTGCTTTATTTCGTTTGTTTTATATACTAGAGCTATGTAAACTAATTACAGAACTAGATATACCTAATGCCATTGTATGTGCAGTTTCATTACAATCCAACACGTAGTTTTAAAATGAGAACGAAACTCTGTTTGTATGGGAAGGTGAAATTCGGTCGAGCTTGCGAGGGGACTCTTAATCTATAAGGCAAGGCTAAAACGGTTAATAAATTAATGAAAGTAGAGAACATGTATTTAGATTGATTAGATTTTATAAGGTAGTTTTTACATAGTTACATTCCTACTTACGGTAGTTAAAAAAAATGCGTTAAAAGAAAGAAAAATAATTCCATACAAGGCCTGCCTCTAAATACGAGTTCAGTTTTTATACTTACTTGTTCGTGTTTGACGGGCACAATTAAGAATCTCTTAGTGCCAGTTGCATCATCCGCACTTGACAGACTGATCAACGTCACTGGGCGCGCCGCGGCGGTTTACTATGAAAATTCCCATACAATAAAATTTTGCGAACTCTTTAACGATGACAAACAGTTGGTGCAACCGACCCTTAATCACTTTAAACATTTTGAAGTAGCCTTAAAAATAAATAAATATTGATATATGGAACTCTTACAGCAAGCAAACCAACAAATGTTAGCATATATACAGGAATGATCAATCTTAAGTGCAGTCCTATGGCATAAAGTCGTATATGTCTAAGGATTTCACATGGAGATACGTCGTTTTCACTTAGCACAGTATACCTATATTGTGGTGTTCAGGGTATTGCGCGCAAGCGTGTGGCTCTGCTGGACAATGGTCCTTTCTGCAGAACAGAAGCGCCGACAACCAGCTTGGAGCGGGAGATGGAAGCTAAAAATGTGCTTTGAAATCACATAACTTCTTTATGATAATATCTGCATGCACTTTAAGTCTTTAATACTCGATATTGAGGCCTAGCCTGTTATTTCCAGTAACAAACTTCACCACAGAAATCTATGCTAAGCGAGAAAAGTAATATTGTATTAATTTACGTGTGATTTAGATGTGATGTGATGTGATTGTTGTTACATAGGTAATATACCTATACCTATTATTACAGACGACTAAGATAGTGTAAGTAGTTTGTTGTACAAAAAGAGGTATTAAAGTTGAGAGGTGAGTGAGTTTTAATGAACACATTTAAAATTTTACTATTAAGACAATTGTCAGTTTTAAAACTTTGTAGCGGGCAAAGGGAACCTGTACGCCATCCGCTATTAGTTTTATTTAAGTACATATTTATTATTTGTTTATTCTCTATCAATCAACCACTGGGCCAAAAAGAGACGTTCGTTAGGTTTGTTGTTTAGGTACATATCATTGGAATGATCACAAATTCTAAGCACCACCTCCCGTCCACTAATGTCGTCATAACGAAGCGCGTCATGTTTGTATGTAATTAACGACGCGTGCTATACGGACATTGTTTAACGTTGTACAGCAAACAATGCATAGCATACTACCCCTTATACACACACGGATAAGGATCAATAAAGCACACTAACTCAATAAGTACGAATACCACTTGTGTGGTAATGTGAGCGTCTTGAAATCTGAGCTTAGCGAACAATCAGAGATTGTGCTTGGATCTAAATAAAATTGTAAGTCGGTGTATAAATAGAGTCCTATGAGGATCGTAGCGATTTACGTCCGTATTTACATGGCGTATGTACGTGCTTTCTGGAGTAAGCTGCGCTATGGGATTAAATACAGTGTATGAGTTCATTTCCATATTTGAGCCCTTAGTGTTACTATTATATGTTTGTTTAGACATTGCAGATACTATTTATTTTCGAGTATGACGTGACGGGGTAATTTTCTCTTAGTTTCTGTTTAGTTTTGATGTATTAAAACTTTGAGATAAAAGTAATAATTCTTACCATTTACGTAGTTACCTACATACCTATCGAATGACTTCACGTCTACAAATTGTACAAACGTTTTCAAACGCATCATAATTTGTGTTTTATAAGATACTATGTTATGGTTTTATAAATTGTGTTTTATGAGGTAAGTATTAATATTTTTACAAACTTATTAGGTAACGCTACCTAATTGTGTATCCATCTAATTTCTCTACAACGTTGTAATATTTTCTTATACATGTAAAGCAATAAGATTGTGACAGATACTTCTGACGCGAATTCCAGGGTGGCAGATACTTTGGAATCCGCTACTATTGATGCTGAGTCAACTGCTGAGTGTACAACATTTATTAACCTACGCATGTATATACACGATGGCAAAAAAATAAGTGCATTTCTGTTGCTAGGTAGGTTTTGGATTATACTGAGCAACTTTTACTATGGGACCAACCACGAAATCGCAAAACATTTCATATATTTTGGCTGTTCCATTTTCTGTGGGAGGGTTATTTTTTTTCGCGATTTCTTGGTTTCTTGGTTGGATTGGTTGGTATATACGTATGTGAAGTTTCAGCTCAATTTAGTTTGCAAGATTTGACCCAAACATAAGTCATATACCTACATAGGTACATACAAACATTGAAAGTTAAAGGAATGGTTGTAAAAACGAGCATTGAAAACGAATACTAGCTAGTGGTACCGAATAAGTAAGTAAGTAAGCAGTAAGTAGGTCCAGACCTTGTAATGAACCAGTATAAGACGAGAATGCCTAGCATGTAGTGTAGCAGCGAAACACGGTAATTCCTTGTCATTATAGTATTATTTATAACAGGGGAGCGCGGGCGCAGTTGAAAGAAGGCTGCTTGCTAGCTGGCAAAGAGTAGCGAAGTAGACGCGTTACTCTGATTACATTTTGTTAACTAATAAAGCAAAACAAGCCTTTTAACAATAGCTAATAAAGAAAAAATATTGTATGGAAAAAGAGTTTTAACAAAAATATTTATGTATGTTAAATGTGTAAAATAAAAGTATTTTTATTAGGAATAAAATACTGTTTAAGGTTATATATTTTTATTACTAATTTAGAGATTCGAACTGCATTCTAGTTTCGAGGAAAACTTTATGGAATGCCTTTTTTATATTGTTTTAATCATCAAAATCAATAATATATATTTTATAGCTTGAAACAAAAATTCAAGCTATAAGTTTAAAAATGTCATGTTTTTTTTATAAACGATTGTAGGTTTATTTAGTAACAATATTACCTACCGTAGTTTCTAAAAAAATTGTCGTATTCAAGCTTCAAAAACGTAAAGCCAGTGAATTCCATTCATAATGTGTCTAGGTATACGTATAATTTTGAAGCTCGCTGTGCATTAAGAATTTACCCTAGATAAGTCGTTTAAACACCCACATTGCAAGCTTTATTGTATTCATACTTGAATATTGTGGGACTTCACTTTGTGTCAAATAATAAAAAAAAATTTTTTGTTCCCTGGTGGGCCATCTTTATCGAAACCATGAAAATGATCGTAGGTCAAAACGGATTACCCCTCTGATACCCATTAGTATATCCAGAGCTCCAACGTAACGCCGGCGGCGACCCAACCTGTTCACGGAGAGAGCAGTCATACGTCATTGGACGGACTTAAAATTATTCCCGACTATACCATAAATCATAGTAAACCGGTAATTAACTCAGTCATAACCAGAACCTTAGAATAAAAAGAGTTGTATAATATTTTCACATTAAATACCCATTTCGACCGTGGCGGTGCCTAAACGATGATCGATAAAGGGTTTTTAGTTTTATTTTTCTATACATTTCCTGTTGCATGTAGGCATAATAAATGATCTCACGTGAATTAAATGTCTGTAACAATATTGGACCACTGAGTAACGTATTTCTTAACTGTACGGGAGATTTTAATACGACTTTGGCTGTCCGCTGCATTTGTAATAATCGTTAGTTTGGTGAAGAGAAATAATTAATTACCTATTTGGAAACATTTTAATATTAGGATGAAATATTTTGGATTATTAACATAGAAACATAGCAGTAACATAAGCGGAATGCAGTGGGTGTTCTTAAACACATTTTTGCAAATTACTATTACATTATACAATACATAAGCTAAAGACGCAAACAACTAACTAGAATAACTGGGCTAAATGACGTAGGGTATATACTTAGTTAAGTTATATTTTAGTAATCATTGTTGACATTCTTCTTTTTAATTTTGCTTTTATTATTATTTTGTGTCGTCATGTGTTTGTATTATGGGCTAAAAGACAATCTTGTTGTCGTATAAAAGATCGTAACTTTTGTACCAAGTTGCTGATAAACGTAAAAACAAACTACGACAAAAAAACAGCTGGAAATTGCTAAAAATTTTTTTTTATTCGTTTGGATATATCTTAAATACGTAACATACACAGCAAAACAACGTGACGTGAGTCATCTACTAGTTAGTTGCAAGCAGGCCCGTCCGCATTGTTGGCTGCAAATAGCACAAATGTTAATATAGGCAAATATTCGTTAATATAGGCAAAATCTTGCCTGAAAAAGTTTAGGGCGATTAGCCTTTACGTCCTCTAAGAATACTCCGACACACAAACAAAACTCAAAATCATTTGTGTTATTAATATGGATGAAGCTGAGGTTGAAAGATTTATCATTTACATTATCAGTTCCGATTTAGAAAACACATCTTTTGGCTTGCCACAAGGAAGCGTTTTATCCGCGACCTTATTTTTAATTTATATTAATGACCTATGCAATCTAAAAATAGATAGTGGCAAAATAATTTCCTACGCAGATGACACTGCCCTACTTTTTTCCGCAGTCAACAAACGAACTGCATTAAAAACTCGCGTTGATACACTTGATACGTCGTTTTGAATTCCAGCCGTTGTCGTGTAGACTGTCGTTTAAATTCAGCCTCATTTTGTTCGATACCTTGCTAACGAGACGATGGTAAAATGTTGAACGCTGAATAATGATGAAAATGCGAAAAGATGGGCAATTGCAGATTGGGCAAGGTACTAAGGGCGACCCCACACTAGCATCTTTTAAGCATCAGCGTCTAGTCAGCGCTATGGAAAATGGCGTCGCTGCGCAGTTGCGCCAACGTTGCGTCGAGCAGCAGCCATAGATGTTTTGAGATTAAATTAAGATTGATATATTACATAGGGAAATTTTATACCTGGAAACGAAATACCAAAATGTACTGTTTACATTACAACGCATTTGAATTCTCAGTTCATATTTTGTTAATTTTTTATTAAGTGCTAAATATAAATTATGTTATGGTGACAAGTATTTGCATGAAAATATATTATAATTACATACAAGTACTTTTTACAACGTTTTATATGCTTTCAGGTGTTCCTAAATCGGTCTGTAATCAAATCTTGCAAGTCATATTTGACCCACTTCCAAGTTCGTGATTGAGCTGAAATTAACCACAGCTATATTACATTGTAACTTCAGTGACAATACAAAGTTAAGCTTATTACATAACTCATAAAACCTTTTTCTTTCAGATTTTATTTTATTTATAATTTATGACAAAAAAAACACGTCAGCAATCTGTCTCTTTAATAATCGTTGTTGCGATTGCTTCAGCAAAAACAACTTGGCGCTTAACGCTTTTATTACTGAGAAGTATTAAGCTATAGCTAAGAGCGACGAACCATTTATCTCATGATAACACTATTCTACACCCTGTCCAATAACCTCTCCAGACAATTTTAAAATTCCTAGCATCCCGCGTAAATTCTTAGGTCGATTCTCACCGATAAATCATGTTTTAATGAGCAACACGGGAGCCGATATTATTTCGAAGCAGAAGCGACTACCGAGTACCGACCCATCAATGTAACGTACTACATTACCGTCTTTATTGGTAGGCCGAGCCGCTCACAGAGGTAATTTGCCTTAATAACTTTAAAAACTCATTACGCTTCAAAAATCCGGTGGGATCACAGTGTATCGTGGTGCAGTAGAGAAAGCTTTGAACGCACTTTTTAACCGAGTATTCGTTGTTTTTTATGTCCATATGTCTTCTATTTCTTTATTTATGTAATATGTTGTAGCTTTAAATTTATTTATTTTTATTTTTAAACTTTATTGCACAGTAAAAAATATACGTGACAAAAGGCGGACTTAATGCTACACGGCATTCTCTACCATGTTTGTTTTTACTTTCTTTCTTCATTAATGCTTCTTTTTAAATAGTTTTGATTTTCTTTAAATACTTTATATTTGGTGTATTATTTTTCTTTTGATATTTAAAACAGTATAAAGTATGTATATCATAATAATGTTTCGTTTTACAAGTGGGTAGGTTCGTTCCGAATATTACTATTAAATAAATATTGTTCCTTTTGTGCGTGCGCGTGACCATTATTAGTGAGCGCATGCCACTCGCTGATACACAATGGTCACGCGCTCACCAACAATGGGCACGCGCACACACATAAGGAACAAAGGCTTTTGTTTAACAGATTAGAGTCTGGCGAAAAAATCATTTGAGAAGATGCAGACTATATCCATGTGCGAAACCCAAACGAAAGGGTAACAGCAACTATTGCTTATGATACTGCGTTGAAGCGATACTGTGTCGCTCTACAGTAATTTAATGCTGGCGTCCAAATAGGTGTTGAATTTAGACGGTCAGCCGAAGATAAGTTACACGGTCGGTTCCTAAATAAACGAGTAGATCACAATTTGTTGTGGTAATTATAAAGTCTCGAGAAAGTGTTAGATTGCTCCACCCACAGTACACATTAATTCTCATCTAAACTTGGTAGAATGTTACACATTTCATTAAATATTTAGGCAACTTCACATACTATACATATTTGGGCATGAATTCCCTAGCTAGTCCTAAACTAATTTAATAGCGCTGTAAAATTGTGACTGACTGGATAAAAGTTTAATCCATATTTAAGAACATCCGGATACAACTCTCCTGTAATCCCATTCAGCCATTCGTAACATTCACTCAATCAGTTCCGTCCGCTCGCGAATGAATTGCACATTAATTAAATATTTAGGCAACTTGGCATACTATACATATTTGGGCAAGCACACGAATTGGCCTAGTCCTAAACTAAGCAAATTTTAAATACTTACAAGAGGACAATAATACCTACAAAGAAGAAAAAATTTTGAAATTATAGTTATGTTTATGGTGTATCAGCAATATAGCATGGAAAGGCCTCCAGCAAGGTGGATCAACGTTCCAGTCAATTTCAATAAAAAGCAATGCATGGCCGGTGTAGATCTCCAGGGAAGGTGGCAAATCCAGCTGTGAATTTTCGGATTATGATGTTGATGACTGTCATTTAAAGGCACACTTTTTGTAATATTAATACCGATTTTGACTAATACCAACACTTCAGCCCTAAAAGGTAATGGGGCAATTTCAATAGCTATAGTACTATCTGTTACGGTTATTGACCAAAGCTATGTGACTTTCGATCATAAAATTTTATTAGTGACCATGAATCAAGGTGATAATGATAAGGTTAATACCTTGGAGAAATTTGTGATGTCTACAATGGATTAATTTTAAATGTCGATGTAGATTGTAGACGTGAATTGACGTGATTATCGACATGGTTAATTGATCAATATTATACCTTATTGCGACGATTTAAGTTCTACCAAATGATATTGTTGTTAGTATTTTACAAAATTCCACTTAAATTACTGTTGTTTTTTACCGGGATGACTCACATGATTGTGTTAAGACTTAATTTAAATTTTTGACCGAGCGTCAGTGGACGTCTCCATTTCAGCATGGGCAAAAATGCTTTCGTATGTCCGAATGTTCACCTCTACAGGTCGCCATTATTAACCGATTCTCATGAAGTTTTGTAAGCAGGTTCGGTAGTTATACTTATATAATTTTTCAGTCGTTTAGTTTTTTGAAAATGTTTCAAAATGGCGGAAATTGGCCTATAGGACACGGCATTTCAGACTATTTGTGAATTCGCTGTGAACAACAACAAAAGAAGATTTTTTTACATTTTTTAAGTTTGCTAGAGTTGTGCAGTTTGCGAGAACGTTCTCCGTTTTGTATGGGGAATGTTCTCGATCGAGAATGTTTCCCATAGTAAACGGAGAACGTTCTCGAGAACGGTACAACTACTTATTTCTAACAGAGCCACTATATAGTGCAGAGTTTTTAAAATGATTGTATAATTATAATCAAAATTAATTTAATAGCAGATGTAAAATTGTGACTGACTGGATAAAAGTTTAATCCGTATATAAGAACATCCGGAAACAACTCTCCTGTAATCCCATTCAGCCATTCGTAACATTCACTCAATCAGTTCCGTCCGCTTGCGAATGAATTGCACATATAATGAAACAGCCTGAATTATATCGTTATGGCTCATAAAATTATAGCGAATGCGATATGCTTTTGCTACCCGTTACTTTTCATCTGATAAAGAAACTTATTCGAGATTTCGATCTTAAGTAGGAACATTGGATTAGTTCTGTTAGAAGTATTAGAACAGACTAAATCATTTACAGAAAATACTTTTATTTGTTTTTATTTTAAATAGAAACACTACTCTATACATTATAAAGTGCCAGCCTGGGGCACTGGAGGCTTTGGTCACTTTTTTTTAGTGTATGACATTTATTTCACTTTATTGGATTAGTTGTTTTAACTTGTAGTTTTGTTTTTTAAAAGATTCATGAGTAATTTTAGTAGGTAATTTTCCTTGTTATTCTTTCCCAATCCTACATTCGCCTAAATAGCCAAATATCAAACGACGAAATAATTTTAATCAAAAGGCCTTCAAGGGGTTTCATATTAGTGCATTATTACGTTTGGTATTCAATATAATATGTAATTTGATTCTAGACACTCACCTGATTCGAACAATGTTTATAAAGTCACAGCGATGCGATACCTATCTGTCAGTGTCAAAAGTGACTTTTTTAGTTGAATTTTTTTTCGAAACTGGCCTAGAGAAAGAAGAAAGCATTTCTTTAACACCACATAATAGAACATAAAGAAAAGGAAGGCATAAAACATTGGACGCCAAAATAGTATGTTTCAAACAAAGGCCATGCCAGGATAAGCTAAACTTAGCTTTAGCCATTCAGTCATAATTTTGCAATAAGTAATTATTGCCAGTAAATCGTATAAAAACCGGATAAGTGCGAGTCGGACTCGCCCACCGAGGGTTCCGTACATTTTAGTATTTGTTGTTATAGCGGCGACAGAAATACATCATTTGTGAAAATTTTAACTGTCTAGCTGTAACGGTTGATGAGATACAGCCTGGTGACAGACAGACAGATGGACAGACGGACAGAGGAGTCTTAGTAATAGGGTCCCGTTTTTACCATTTAGGTACGGAACCCTAAAAACAATGTTCCTCATAATCATTCAAGGTTGAACTACTCTCCACATATAAAATTCGTGACTTCAAAAACACAAACACCCCTCGCCATTCAGTAGCTGTCGAATAAAATTTAATTTGGCTATTGTTTATTTTTTCCTTTTCCTCCCCAAAATGCCTCATTACGCGACCATTTCTATACACCGGGGGAGAACTGCGAACACATGTTTTCCTATTCAATGCTAGTTTATGGTGAGCGCACACTTTACCACTACCCGACTTTGTCTTTAGTTTGTGAACAATGTATGGGATAATTGGGATATAATTTGTCACAATTTAAATTTCTTTATTGCTGGTTATATTTCCTAAAATGGTTGTTCGTTATAACCTGCCTTTAAGGTGTATTCTTAAACTACATGTATGTATTACAAATTTATGCTCTACATTTTTAACCTTCAAGTAAACATCATTAAAGCTATAGAAACCTTGACATACGCGAAAAACCAGCTTATTAACTCCCATACAGAGGTTATCCCCTTTTTCCAGCTTAATTTGCCTGGGCTACACTGCAAAAGTGCGTATGTAAGTAAGTAAGTATTTATTTATTTATGTATAAATAATTTTCTATAAATATAACAAAGTTTGCCTCCAACTGAGATCTCGCAATACACCAGCAACTTTTGAGCGTCATATAACTAACCTCCAGAGCGATCCTTTTAAAGAAACTGAAATAAGTCCAATTAACTAGTCCACTAGTGGCAGTGGGCGGGGCACATTGCTCGCAGAACTGATGGCCGGTGGGGCCGGAAGGTTCTGGAGTGGCGTCCGCGTACCGGAAGACGAACTGCCGGTAGGCCTCCAACGAGATGGAGCGACGACCTGGTGAAGGTCGCGGGAATTCGGTGGCTGCGAGCGGCACAGGATCGGTCGGAGTGGCGAGCCTTGGGGGAGGCCTATGTCCAGCAGTGGACGTCTATCGGCTGACATGATGATGATGATGAACTAGTCCACACATAGACATAGTATATACAGTAGTTATAGACATGAAACCGAGCGACCAGGGGTAAGATAAATACATATTCTTGCTGTATTGACAGTTTCATGTATGGCAGCATAATCCTTTTTCTCTTTCACTCGTATACATTTCGGTATTTCGCTATCGCCTCCTTGCTTATGATGCCATAAGTGCCATAACCCGACCATGAAAAAATGCCCGGTCGGTGATAAAGACAAAGCATGGCACTAATTTCTCTTTCCTCTTATAGGAATCGCAATAAGACTATCTTTCTCTATCAAAGAGTGTCAGGCCCTTGAGTCCACACAACGGCTGATGTGACATGTAAACGTCAACCTTTATCCAGAGCAATTGTTGTTGTAAATCATAGAAAAACTGTTGCTCGCTACCGAAGTCGCGTTTTATGATTCTTTTGTATAAAACTTTTATTGGCTCGGCCGTTCCGTTCCGTTCCGGAAACTAATTTATTCAGGATCCCAACCGAAAGCTCGGAACTTGTGTACTTTACATAGACAACCTCCCATAGATTCCGTATTAGAAAACGCTTACAAAAGGTCACAGTCACGAGCTCTGCCTTTTGCATACTTAGGTAGCACGCAACTAGTTAGGAACATCACTTTCATTACTTATTACATATTTGGTCCTAATTTACATGTGTAAACAAATAAGCCATTATTCATTGTACAGTTAGGCGCGCCTGACTGAGAGCTATGATCTGTTACGATATAATTGTTTTACCTAGTAAATTTTTTTTTCAAGCTATCAGAAAATGATGCGTAGAGTTTCAATTAGTGTCCGATCAAAACCAAATATATTAAATTATTTTAAACCGGGTCACTCACGTATTATTAAGTCGAAAAGCTCGACATGTTTCGGTCCAATTTACGAAGACCGTCTTCACGGAGCAACGACACGTCTTCACCAGTTTATGTTTGAATTAATTTTAATTTTATTTTATTCATAGACCAACTGATGAGATCATTGTTGTTAGTACAAATAAAGCTTAAATATATGGTTAGTACTATACACTATATAGTACGAAAGTCAATAAACTTAATAATAAATTAATTAATTAAAATTGAAAAGAAGTGAAAAAGTTAGTCTCACGGGAGTTTTATAGTAAAAACCAAATATTTTACCAAAACGGAAACAGAAATCGAAGGTTCGGTTTTGCTCTAGTTTCGGTCAAAACCGAACCTTCGGCCGTAACATGATTGTTATGCCGAAAACTTCCCAAACCGAAATTTCGGTCAGACACTACCGGAAATACAGTTTCGGCGCGGACGAAAGGTTCGGCAGTATTTATGAGCGAAACCGAACCTTCGGCCGGAACATAAATTTTATGCCGAAACTGAAACCGTAAATTCGGTCAGACACTAGTTTCACTGGTTGATTATTGGTTCTGACTACTCTCATCATAAAATTAATAATGGGTATAGGATAGGAACGCTGCATGGTGATAGTATATCGTATAACATTTAAAACTCGCGTTTTGAACACATAACAAAGGTAACAAAGTAAATTCGCAATAGACCCGGTTTTAAATACGTTTTGATAGTTCATAGGTATATCTAGGGAATGCAAACCGGTTTTTGATTGTATGGACGATGTGATTAACCGAAATTTCATACAAATAAAAGCCGGTTTGAATTCCCTATGTATATCGTTTTTTGCTTTATCTAGTAAATGATCTGTGATACTTTTCAACTGCCATCCCATTTACTTTTTTCTATTTTACGACTGTTTTGGACTTCTGTTAAGTGTTGAATCAAATCTTTTATCGATATCCTAAGTTGAGTGCTTAGCTTTGGGTAAATTAAGCTATTAGGGATGGCCGTTCCTCGTTTACGTTAGTAACTTTTGTATTATAGGAAAACTTTTATTATCAGTTGATTTTACTGACTACATTTCACTTTTGCAGTTTTTCTAGTCTTAAAAAAAATGGAATTTCATAAGATGATATCTGATGTATCTATGATAGAATCCATCTAAGCTAACTTAGCACCGAGTTGAACATAGCAAAGTGAGGGAATGTCAATATAAAAGTCTAGACGAAACTTGACAATAATGACGACATTGTCACACTTTGTCATTACTGTACCTACATAATTAGGCCTTAAAATACTCGTGTGATATTTTTATAAAAATCGCTTTTAGCACGTTTCATAAATCCACACTCATATTTTAATACGAGTACATACTTTTCGTTATCTAACAGTCACAAAAATACTATTACAGTAATATCTTGTATTTTAACAATAATAAAAGTAGGTACTTTTACGAACCTAAATTTACCTTTATTTAATTTCATTTATGTAGTACGAACGCTGTAGCTAAATTTAGATCAGGGCCCTTTTCTCAAAAGCTTGTAACTTGTTATACAAGCTGATGTCACTTTTCGTCAGCTTTTGTTAGAAAGGGACTTCCACTTGTATTATAACTTATAAGCTTTTGAGAAACAGGCCCCACGACGTTGTAAGTTTGTTACTAATATATAAACACAAATGTTGTAAAATGTAGTATGTCCGCCATCCATAGCGATTTGCGGTTTTATTCGGGTCAGAAAACCTACCGCAAACATCGAAAATCAAAATTTCGTGGTCTAACTCTCTTTCGTTTAGTATTCAAGCGATAGAGAGGCTAATAGTGGCTAGTAACGGAGTGTTTCATATAAGACTGCACGCAGTTACTGCCCATGTGTGTTTCAGTTTTGGTTGGCTGCCTCGGCAACTAATATGCCGACCGTATGTTGCAAAAAAGTAAAACGCGATCTACACCAGTCAAAATAATTAATTAACCAGTCTGAGTTTATTTATTCGTATGGCATATACAGAGTCGCTAATTATTAATTACAATATCTAAATTCTTCACCCATTGGGCAGCGTGTGCATTAGGTGAGTGAAGATCTAGGGCCTCACCGATAAATTTCCGTATCGGGCAATTATGCATAATGTGGTGTATAGTCTGTAGTCTGTAGTCTGTACCGGGGCCCCGCAGTCGCACGCTGGTGAGTCTCTCCAGTCTGAGTAAATTATTTTAATGGAAAAAATCAAATAAATTATGGGCGATGTGAATCGATGATGTAGGATCTAATATCCGCTATTTAAAAAAAAAAAAAAAAAAAACATTTTAATATACAAGAACAACAATTTCAATGCTTTTTCTATTAGTCTGTTAATAGTTTACATATATATTAATAAGTGACCTATGTACAGCGATGTCAAACCTACTGAAATTCCAAACATGTCTACAATAATAAAACTAAACATTTCGGTCGAATACGATTACTTAAACAGCGAAAAATCTAAATATTATTTCTGACGTTAACTGTAGATAAGTATATCTGAAAATAGTTCCCATATAGTGTTATTTGTAATGTCTACAGTAGTCACAAATAATGTCTACATGAACGGCATTACTGTCGGATCTTCATTTCAAAATAATCCTCATTGATTAGTATATTCGTTTTTATCGCGTTCGGCGGCACTATATTTCAAGTCTCTTATCCAGATAAATGCTAATTTAAGAAAATTCCTTTAAATTAAATTAATTTGATGTAGGTATTTAAGTTCAACTAAATGAGTATGCTTATCTTACCCCGCTATTCTTGATATGTTAAGTTAAAAATTACTTTTCATTTGTCTGTGTGTCACAGAACTTTTTCAATAAGCTTTTTTATTAATAAGTAGGTATTAGCTGATACTCGTAAATCTGATAATTAATTAATCAGACAAGTTAGTAAGTGTTAGTCATAAAATATAAATAATTATAATGCTTAATTTTTGTATATCATATAAATAGGAAAACTTTCTCTTTATGTCAAGAATGCAGTAGGCTACAAGGCTACATGTATATACGAGTAGGTATTATTTTATGCTCTACCTATATGGTGCTTTCAAAAATGTTTAACCTCCTGACGACCAGCGTCCTACACATAGTACATAGGCCTCAAATAAGTTTTGACTCTTTGTCAATTTGACAGAGTTTAATTTAAACATTTTAAACTAGCAAATTATGATACCCGGCCATCAGGAAGTTAAACTAAGCCCGGGCTAAAACTAAGTTAAACTAGGTTAAGTTGAGACGAGCTTAAACTAAGTTAAGACGAGCTTAACGGGCTCATCAAGTCATCAACTACCTCCATCGGCTTCACCACTATGACTATTATGCAATTAACAAATTAGGGTATTGGCAATAAAACTCAAATACAAATAAACTACCTATTTTAAATAAATCAATTCTTAGAAGCAACAGCAACCGACATTTTCTAAAGGCCAAAAAGTTTGTTTCCATAAAAACACCTTTGTCTCAATTTAAGGCGTCATAAACAGCATAGTAAATTGTTTTAAAACTTGCGTCCCGTGGATAGTAGGTAGTCATTGTGACATTCATTACAAAACGGGAGCCGGAGCGACCATTGTTTAGCTGTCAAAACTGAATGAGAAAAATGTGCAGATGTGTAACAATGTCACAATAAACTTAGCGCACTTAAGCGACCCAAACATTGCCGGTAGCAGCGACTTTTGTCTCTGCCGGCCGTTTATGACCCTATTCTTCAAGCGTGAGCTATTTTTTTCTATCGTCTTAAATAAGACATAATGTTCTAAGAAACGGTACGTAAGAGCTTTCTCTTTTTGTTCGGGACACGTACGCATTTTATGGTCAATTGTTTTACAAGTTAGTGTGGCAAAAAGACGTATGGCCGACATCTTTGTAGTCCTGTTATACGGATTGTAAATGAAGCTTTTTCGGCTCGATAAACCTTTTGAATCGAGGGAAACGGTTCCGCTCGATTTGGTTAGAGTTAATATAATAAAATACCGATCGTAATTTGGTAAATGACAGATATTGGCATGCCTTGTTAATTCGTGTTTTATGACAGAAGAAAGACCCTACTAGACTAGGTAATATTACAAGCGGAACTCCTTTTCTTATAAGTGAAATTAGAAAAAGAGTTCCACTTGTAATATTAGTTGTAGTTTATTATGCAACACTGCCCTGTTGTAAATAAAGTTTGATATGCAATCTCGCCCAATCAGCTAATTAGGCGGTTTTAAAATGTATTGAAAAATATTATGAGAAATCAAAACTACAAACCTAGACTAGAACCCTCGGTAAAAGAAGAATACTTGTACATATCTTTGTCTGCGCGTGCGCGAATGGTTCTAAAAACAACTAGATATGCCACTCATGTCACAGTTTAGTACTGATATGTTAAAGGTAAAAATTATTATAACGATTGCCTAACTGCGAAAAATGTATCTATTCTTCTTCAGTCAGTAAATAGTATTCCATATTCCATGCGGCTTGTAATAAACGACTAACTTTACCAGTTACCAAACAGATGATTAATTATCTATCGATTTATGTATCAATCAACGCTTAAAGATCATAAATCGAATGATCATCTATATTTGGACGAGCTCAAGGTCACAATAATAGAGTTACATCGCTTAACAATTAAAGTCGTCGTCAATAGAACTTGCAAAGAATGTAAACAAACCATTTTACCTTTATTACTTCGTAATCTCGTTCTTTAAAAGGACAACCATGACTTTATCAACAGTCTATATAAAATAAAACTATGAAAACGGATTATATCGCGTATATTGAATTTATAATACATCCCGACGTTTCGAACCCTTTACAGCGTTCGTGGTCAACGGGTGACTGAGGAAAAATTACAAAGTGCAAAATTACCCACATACTAAAATAATGAACAATCATAGACTATAAACTTTAAGGCTGGTTGTACATGCAAAATCGATTCATAAGGCTAGACTGTGGCTGTGTAGGCTGGACTGTGAGTGTGGCCTATCATATGTCGGGCAGACGAAACGGAGCATTTCCACTTGGCTGTCATTATATTTTCACTATTACGCAAGTCAATGTAACCGTCACAAACCTAATAAAACGTGATGCGCGAATGCATTTATCCACGCTCAAAAATTGAAATTTTGGGGAAAAGTGTGAAATAATTGGTTCATTAAGTGAAAGTATACCGCTTGAATAAAACGCTTCTATTGGACCGTGACGGATTGGACGTCTCTATAATGCATGGTTTTATATTTCAGACCGCAGGTGAAAGCACGATCCACATTTGGATTTTATGATATGTGGACTGATGACGGGTGAAGTGCTAATGTGCCGTTTAAAGCCGATAGGCCGTATGTTGCTTTGAAACTTGTGTTCTGATATAAAAATCTTAGGGCGCTTGGCGCTTACATAGCGTATAATTGCATTTGTGTTGAAGCATGATTTAAAATAGCTTAAGCACCATCCCCTTGAGGTCCGTTTTAGTACAAAATGGTCTTATATTAAACTAGCGACCCGCCCTGCGCAAATCGCCATACGACTGTTATATGACACACGAATATTTTCAGAATATTTTATCACAAGAACATAATGCCGTATTGGATTCCATACCAAAAACCCATGAAACATAAATTCGAAGCGAGTATATTTCTATTAACGCCGACATACGTTGGGAGAAATTAAATTAGCTCTTTCAAAATGAATGTCTCAATAATTCTGATATATGAAGTGAAAAATACTTTTTTATTCATCCATATGCAAGCCGAATTGGTATCGGAGAATTTTTTTTATAATTGTGCTCGGTAAAGCGTTGAAACTCAATAACCTACATTTACGGAAATGATTTCATGGATTATATATATTTTTTCGATCGATATTCGATAACATACGTATAAATCAAACACTGCGGTAACTACCGCAGTATCTACCGCAGTTTATTTATACAGGGTGGCTAAAAATAAATGCATTCCCGTTGCTAGGGAGGTTTTTGGATTATACCTACTGAGCAACTTTTACTATTAGGACCAACCACGAAATCACGAAAAGACCGGAACAGTATTGCAGCTGTCATCCGAACGTCACCTTTACGCTATATAGAATTCATTCATAAACTGACCATGCAATTTTCCTGCTTGGTATTATTCAGGGTGTATATTAGGTACATGTTCTTCTTTTGCTTAGTGCAGCATAAGTTAACATTTACATAAGTTAATAGGTTGTTTTCCTTATAAATAAGGACGGTGCTTGATATTGTATAAATACTCTACCAACATGTTTTCCAACCCAGTTCTCGTGTAATAATGCTACAAATTCGTATTAGGACTAAGCCTCGCGCCACGGTTCACTCGCCAAAGCCTCTTACACGCGATACTTTAATTAACACGTGAGTTTTTAACGTATATAGCTCAAAAATATTTTAGTGAAGGCAATTATTTTACCGGTAATATTTTTTATGAGTAGAAGAGTTTATAATGGCCGCCAATGCATTTGGTTGAAACTGTGAACGAACTATAAGTTTTTTCGTAAATACATACTTTACATGCATTCAGAAAATTTCGCATGATTTCAATAAACAATTGACAAATCGCTTTTTATAAAGCAATAAACAATTTAGCAATAAACTCAGTTATCGCTAAAGAGTTAGAGCGTTTTCACATTATCCGATCCGACATCGGATGTCGGAAGGAAATAAAATGTGTGATATATGTGTTTCTCTGTATTTATTATTTATTTATTTATTTATCGTATGTATATTATACATGTATTTAATAAATCAATATTACTAAAAGACGATAAATAACGCAAAAAAGTCGAACTTAATGCCAATCGCACTCTCTGTTGGTTTTTGTTTTAGGCGCCTTCCGACATCCGATATCGGGAGCGCTTCCGATAATTTCAGCCATGTCGGAGCCCCCCGTCAGCTGTCGGACCGATAATGTTTCTTTGTGTGCGTATGTGTATGCATAATGTTTGTAGTAGTGTGCGTGACCGGTAAAGCCGGCGTCAGCGCCCCCGCGGTCTGACTTACCTACGCGGATATGGGATCCTACATCCGAATTCGGATCGCCGCTGTATTTCCTTTATAAAATGAGTGACGGATCCAAAGTCATAACGGCGGCAGCGAACGTCACTCATTTTATCAAGCCTCATGGCTCAGGGCCACCGCAGTAAGATTCCAACAGTAATGCAGCTGCAGTTCCCAACCCAACGTCACCTAGTGTTGCTTTTTAAAGTAACAATTCTACGAGTATTTGTCAAACGCGACCATTGCACAACACGTTTTCACATTTCCACACTCGGTTAGCACACTGCATCAGTTTTATTTACCTTTCTACAGCTAACATTAGCATTGGTAATTTATCGCAAACAGTTGAAATTGCTCTGTCATGCCGAATATTAATTACTGGCTAAATAAACGCACATTTGTGCAAGTCTCGGTCAACCAGGTTTAGTTGATAATCCGACAATAGTAGATGTTTTCCTAGATATAATAATTATGCGCTCCAGCGGGCGCAGCATGGTTCCATTTTTATTGCCTGTCACTATTTCACTATGCCCGTCACTTTCGCACTTATTATTCGCACATATTTGTTTGAACGTGACAAGTATGGTGACAAACGATAAAAATGCGACCGTGCTACCGCCGCAGAACAAAAGTAATCGTCTAATCGACGTAGCTGAGAAAGCGGCCAGGGCTGGTTACATCTGTGACATTTGCCGCAGCATTATTGCCGCGATTAATTTATGACGTTAATTCCGTCACTCATTTTATTAAGGAAAGTAACAGATACAGCGGCGCAAAGACGCCTCAACAGTAATGCTGCTGCAATTGACATCTGAACGTCACCTAATGGCATCGAGCAACAGTGGGAAGGGAGACGGCATTCGTACTATTTCCCCTCTGCCGAAGCATAGGTACAAACTGTACCTATGGCGGTGCGTGTTGTGACTCGTCCTTACACAAAAAGATATCGAGGTGTGCAAGATTTGTTTTTGACGTGTCATTTTCTATGTATTTGTGTCGTCATTGCAGATTGGATTTTGATTGTAGTGAGTGAGAAGTGCGACTGTGTGCGATTCTCCCCGCAAAAAATGGCAGGATTTGTACGATTAGATATCGCTTGGGCTCCTCCCTTCCGACATGTCCGAAGCTGGTGTTGCTAGAATCCTAATGGCGATGACAGAGATTTTATACCTGCATTCATTTTTGTGACAAAATTTCGTCTCTTTAAGCTATTTAGCTAGTTCCTTATTGTTTTAACGCTATCCGGCTGTAGGTTGAAATCTATTTTAGAGAGAAACTGGGTTATTCCCAAGATATTTGATAGGCAGTGCTATTAGGTAAGTTTAGCCGTTAATTTAGTTCAAAGGCTAAACGTATTTTCTGAGTTTCGTGAGCTCCAGTTGCCAAAATAACAAAGCTAAACCTTAACCTGGTTTAGGTTATGTGAATAGAATCGAATACGAAGTAAGACTTATCGCAATACTTTCTGATACATTTCTTCTTTTTCCGTGAAACGAACATCCATATAAATTATGTCAGGTAGCTACTAGTTTTCGTTGTAAAAATTGTTATAGGTAAAGTAAATGGAACGAGTAGTATGTAATTTCTACTCGCTCTAATTTGGTAGTTTTTTTTTTCTTAGCCTATTTGAGTGCCCCCTTTGCACTGCAGTGCTGGGCAAAGGTCTCTCCCCTGTTTCTCCATAACTCCCGATTTTGTGCTTCCTCCGGCCAGCTCTAAAGGAAGGTGTCAAAGTCGTCTCGCCATCTTCTGAACCTACCCTACTACCTACTTCTTTACCGGCATCCACTTGGTGGCTATGTAAGCCCACCTATCCGGATGCATGCGATAGACGTGGCCAGTCCCATTTGAGCCTGGCGTAATTTGGTTGTACGTACTACAATTTCTAGCAGTGAAAACGAGTACTTACCTGACATAATGTATACATCATAAATTAATTTTTAACAAGCAGAAACGTCTGCGATCGATGCTATTAAGCTTAGAATAAATTTAAAAGTGGAAAAATTACTGCCTTGGGTGAGACTTGAACTCACGGCCTCTGGATCGATACTCCAGCGCTCTGCCAACTGAGCCACCAAGACCTCATCTATAGTCAGCAAATCTTCCCACTATATGGGTCTAGGGGACCCTAGCGACATCTACCGT
Source organism: Cydia strobilella (assembly GCF_947568885.1). NCBI lineage: Eukaryota > Metazoa > Arthropoda > Insecta > Lepidoptera > Tortricidae > Cydia > Cydia strobilella. Next base: position 15,695,111 of record NC_086050.1, read on the forward strand.
AAGAGTGTTACACTTCTTAAACGAGTGTTCCACTTTAAAAAAATATATACATCATTATTATTATTATTTATTTATTTACAAAAACATGTCCGGCTCACAGCGGAGGCCAAACGCCATGACATATCATCATTATATATTTAAGAGTAAGACTCTTGTCGGTGAAGCAGTATCCATCCATGTTAGGCGACTTTGTCGGTCCTCTGCCTTCTCTTTGACAGCCTGATACGACACGACGTTGAGTTTTTCCTTTATTTGATGCATGTACGCTCTCCTTGGTCTTCCCTTCTTATGTATACATATGTTACTTGATAACTCGAATGTTAATGTTATTTCAGAATGTCGTTTGGAAATGAGAGCGTCACATTGTATGGCGGCGGCTAAGTTCATTAGTTATGTGACTATTAAGACAAACAGTCGTAGATATATATTTTAGAAACTTATATAATTCACTTCTACTTTGTTGCCCATTTCATTGCCATACTTTGTTGGACAAAGTAGGTCGTTAGAACTTTTCAAATGCACATAACATTGTTATGCTTACCGACAGAGGGATTGTAGCTTAGGCATTTGATAAAGGAGAAGCGAACCATGTTTTTAATAATAAAACCGTTTTACAAACTGGTCAAATGTCAAAGGGAAACCAGCAAAATATGCGACTAAATCTACTAAATTGACAAGCTTACTGAATTCGCTGGACCATTTTCGGACATCGCTCGTTTTTGAAGAGTTCCTTTGAGGCAACATGAGATTAGAGCGACAAAGTACGTTTACAGCGTTTATACGAGTTTCTGGACCGTAACTTCGGTATAATGGAAATAAACTACTATGTTCATGGAGCCGGGGAAGGCACTAATAGCTCTTTATTGGAAGTTTTTTTTATGGCGTTTATTGAAAAGTGCCTGAATTTGCCTGATTTAATATTTTCCTTGAAATATAGAAAGTATAAAGCCTTCCTAGCTTCCTTGTTAGAGACTTCTATAACAACATTGAGCTAATCTATAGATTATATTTCACTTAATCATAACTAGCTACTTAGCTAGTTCGATTATTAATCCCTCCTTGCGTCGTATTCCTCAGTATTGAGGGTCGTGACCTCCCTTTTGTAAAATCAACATTATACTCTCATTAATAAATACCTACTTTAAATATAGGTATAATAAAGTAAATAAAACTCGTCGTTCAGGCCTACTTAAACGAGATGAAATATTTATTATGAAAATTGAGGGCAATACGAACACACTTTATTTTGCTCAGTGCTAAACGAACACTATGAGTACTATGTGATATGTGAACGAACACTATGATTCTATAAAGTGTTTTTCTTTTCCCGGTGTTCGACTTACCCTATCTTATTATGCTCGTTAATGAAATTAATTTTAATCTAAACAGTCGTGACATATCGGCAATGATAATTTTGGCCGTAAAAGTTTAAAATACAGTAAACAAACAATTTCAAGCAGTTTGCATTTAGAGTACTTCACGTAAAGCGCGACAATCGCCAGTCGCAATACAGTAAATATCATTAAGAACTTTTTATTATCCTCTCGTAATCCGCGCCGGAAGCCATATCCGCCACGGCGCGTGATCAACTCCTCAGAGACGCCGCGTTCCAGTCTTGAATATTAATGCAGTTACTTGATTCTACACTAAAAGGCAGTAAGTCTTTACTGAGCTCCAATGTGTGTGACCTTCTTGCTAATAAACATAAACTACCCAATGCATTGTCAAACAACGTAAGCTTATACTAGTTTTTAACAAACATATATGCCCTTATTGAATAACATATACATATTGTACATACAAAACTTCTACTGTCTATTTTATTGAACAGTACTTTTTTGCAACGAAAACTAGTACCAGACTAGATACAGGGTGGAATTTTAACCACCAGACATATTCTGCGTCGTGACTTTGTAGTTGACCAATGCCGAAATCGCGAAAGATAAATTAATCGAAAATCGAGATAAAGTTTGTTCTTAAATATCATTGTATCAGTAGGTACCTAACTAAAAAGATACATACAGTTTCGTATGATAATTAGATTGCCTCGCATTTTAAATTCAGAATGAATACCTAATAGGTTATTGTGGCATATCAGTGGGTATTCAATGCTATGTAGTTATTTTTCTAAACATTAACTCTTAACTTCTTCTCAGTGGTTTTATGCAGAACGTCGACAAATTAACTTGAACTAAAATTAACAGAAAGTTACAGTGTAGGTCAACAGAAAGTAACAGCATACTCGTATTACCAATGCAAATCGTGTGTAAAATGTTTTCTCGCATACATCCAAGAAGGAACGTTCTTTAAAGCTTAGTCTTACGGTCAGTTTACTTAGTTGGCAGTGGCACGTGTATTATAGTCGTTCGATTTGTAGCTGGCCCCGAACGGCTAATGATTAACCTAATCTAATCCTTTGTCTATTGAACAAGTTTGGGAACAAATCAAATTATTTTGTTAAATATTTTGATTTGTGTTTTTTTTTAGTAGTCTCACTACTATATATATTGTCCTTTGTCTATTGTTAAATAAAACCGCACGTGCCACCTGCAAAAAAGGGTAGTTCAATGCTCAAAAAATCAGTGTAATTGCGCTCTCCGATAACGCGCCTTTGTTACGCATCTCGATGACACATTTCAGACTGGTTCTATGGCGTTCGACTCGCCGGCACTCAGTAACTGTAGAGGGACTACACAAAAATCGCAAATTACTTTTCACACTAGACAAAGGATAAGCCGTTCGGGGCCAGCTACAAATCGAACGACTTTTACTCGCCGATCACAATATACGACAAGACCTAACATTTTCTATTACTAAAGTGGGTCTAGTCTAGAATCATCATTATGTAAGTAATAGTTATTGAAACTCTAATAATACAATACATCATAAACAAACTAATAATAGAGTTTATTTATTTATACTTCATAGACAAGTATCATTACTGTTTTATGAATAGAAGGAAGGTTGAATCCAATGATAACAAATGTCAAGGACAGATATAACCTTTTCTTTAGATAACCATTGTGACTATTCAGAGACACGTCTTTACTTTATAACTCTTAAAAACGCATAAGAAAAAGTTAGTAATGCTTCGCTTGTGGCCAGAAAAAAAGACGTTTTTGAGCAATTAGTCACTAGGGATAAGCCGAAATATGACATTGACGGATACGTTACCTGTTCCAATGCCACCTAAAAACTAACTTTACTAATAACACTTTAAATTCTAAATTTGCTTAAAGCAATGACGTATCAAGTTCTTATTATTCTCAGTGAAGCTATGAACGGTCGTATGAACAATAAGTTGGTACAAGACAGGAAAAGCTCTATAGTAGCGCTGGAAGGGAGCCAAAGTGAATTTCCGATTATGGTAAATAATTGAGAATGAAATTGTGTTTGCCAAGTGTACTTTTGAGATACATTTAAGAGAAGAAATTTACAAGTACGATCACGAATTGTAGAATACTTCGAGCAACACCGGCTTCCGACACGTCGAAAGGGAGGAGCCCGAACGATATCTTACCGTACAAATCATTCTGCGATGTTTTGCGGGGGGAAACGTGCACACAGGCGCACTAACTCACCACATACAAAATCCAATCTGTAATGACGACACAAATACATAGAAAATGACAGACGTCAAAGACAAATCTTGCACACCTCGATTTCTTTTTATGTACGGACGAGTCACAACACGCACCGTCATAGGCACAGTTGTGCCTATATGCTTCGGCAGAGGGGAAATAGTACGAATGCCATCTCCCTTCCGTGTTGCTCAAAGGTAGAATATGTATAAGGCGTATTGAGGTAGGATAACTTCGAAAGCGGGATAATTTTTAAAATTGCTTAATATGCACTAAACCAAAAGTATTCCATACTTTGGCAACACTTAAGCTTAAGCTACTGCAACGCTTACTAAGAATACTAAGGCAAGTTGCTTACTGTTACTACAATAGAACACGCTTCTAGTTTAGTAGATACGCAGTTTTCAAAATTATCTCACATTCGAATAATACACCTTGCAGGTACTTATACGAGCAGGATAGGTACTTTTAATTAGTAGCAAGGCGGCGGAACAGGTTTTAGGTTGCTTTAGGTCAGATATGGGTGGTGTCAATGCATTCAGTTTGATGTCCTGAACACAATATGACGTCACTGCAACTACCCCCACCACTTTCGCGCTGTCATCTCATACATTTGTATTCAGTACATCAAATTAAATGTATTCATACCATATTCACCCATATCTGAGATGGCATGAGCGAAAATCGATTTCTAGAAAACTTCGAGAAAAGGCCCAGCCACTATAGTCTTCACTAAAAATATATTTTTCACATCACCTATTCGAAAAGGGAACTTTTCTTCCCTGCTAGGAGGGATCAAAGTGGCACTTTTCTGTTCAAGGACATTTTGTTGCCAGTATGAAATATTGACACAAAGACATATGAAATTAGTATGCAGATAATCGATTACAATTTCTTTATAATCGATTACGTGCATACAATTTTTCTAACTTAAATAATATTTTGTTGTAATTGTAAACAATAAATGTAATTAACGTATTTTAAATTAATTAATATCATATTTAAATTAAGTAAATTAATAAATTAGCGTAATATTTACAAAGAAACGTAAAAAAACTTTAGTTTAATAATTTAATTTTTATTTTGACATTTTAGGTCTCCTTAAACGCAGTCATACTTGTCTATGCAATTTAAAAAGTTTATATTAAAAAAAAAATGTACAAATATTTCACAAAGCATTATGCGGTTCTGTATTCTGTATAAATTTGTAAATACTTAGTTTAAATCAATAATAATAGGCCTTTTCATCTGTGTCAGATGTTTTAAGCAGCATCCCGGTAACGACACTAATAATAATAAATATAAGTGATATCAGTCTTCATAGTGTTCTTCCGAAGATTTGGTTCAAAGGGGTAAGAGCTAATTTGTTATCAGAAAAATGTACAAAAACAATGTACTTGATTTTTATTGTATCATTTTAGTTGTTTGCTGCTGTTTTTGAAAATATATTAGGTACATAATTATGAGCTGTAGGTACTTTTAATTTGTCACTACAGTCACGTCTGAAAATATCGATACGGACAAAGTGCCAGAAGTATGTACCTATACTAAGGTCGTGTACACATATTTTTGGCACTTTGTCCGTATCGATCTTTGCTTAAAATAATAATGTTTTAAAACCTAATATATGTTAGTATGTAATTTCCTCATAGGTGATGTGAAAAGCAGTATGTGTCACATGGTAGCAAAATTATTTTCACCTTGGGCGTTAACACTTGAATCCCTCACTACGCTCAGGATTCTATGTTAGAATCCCTCGCTACGCTCAGGATTCTATTATAGAATCCTTCGCTTCGTTTAGGATTCAATTGTACGCCCTCGCCGTAAATATGTCATTTTGCTCCCTTGTGACACAATCTACTATTTTTATTGACAGAGTAAATTATATAGATGAAGCTGGAAGTATCAATAATAACCAGGTACACGTAAAGAGTCCTGAACCCCGGTTTTAAGTGCGATGAGACTCATTACCGGCAGGTGGACTCAAAATGCAGCATAATTACGTAATCACAAAACTGTTTCCCGATATTATTGAATCACCACATTTTTACACTACCAAAGAATTTTAAACTTTAAGATCAGTATTTAGAGAACAAAATAAAGTTGGCATACAAGGTCTAAGTATTTTACTTATCTTAATTACTGTGTATTTAGGTAAAAGGGAATCCTAGACATACAGACGTCAAGACAAACATGCTTTCATATCAGTTTAAATAAAACCGGCCAAGTGCGAGTCGGACTCATACACGAAGGGTTCCGTACCATTAACTATAAAAACGGTCACCCATCCAAGTGCTTGCTTAACTTCGGTCAAAAGTCACGTTTTTAGTATTTTTTTGTTATAGCGGCAACAGAAATACATCATCTGTGAAAATTTCAACTGTCTAGCTATCACGGTTCATGAGATACAGCCTGGTGACAGACAGACAGACGGACAGACGGACGGACAGACGGACAGCGGAGTCTTAGTAATAGGGTCCCGTTTTTACCCTTTGGGTGCGGAACCCTAAAAATAACTAAGTTATTATATAAGTATTCGCTAACAAACTGTCTACAGTTTGGCGAAACTTTTGTATACTTTTGTATAAGCATATTTTTCGAAATAAATAAATAAATAAAAAAATTCGTAAGTTTCATAAAAACTGACCTAACTTTACCCGGTTTCTTCAATTAAGGTTGGCTTAAATATAAATATTTTATGATATTGGATGGATACTTTTTCTTAAGTATACGGAGTGATACATCTTGTTATATTATGTAAATACAAGTAGGTAGGGAGGTAGGTAGTTATAAGTTTTTAAATGTTAAATCAAAGTGTGTATATTATTTTATTGGGCATATAGGGTTTGGTCAATTTTTTTGTCGTAATTTATAATAATATCCACTGCAGTAAGAGCTCGGTAAGTGATTCAATAGTATTCAATTAATAAACTGAAATAAATAGTAGTGTGTCTACTTGAAAAACCACAAATTAAAATATTTTCATAGAAAATGATCTTAGAGTATTCAATTAATAGTTTAAGAACTAAGTAATAAGTATACAAATAATTCATTTCATTATCTCTGCTACCATTAAACCTAGGTAAAAGTAAATTTCATAAAACATGAACTAACTCGGATTTTGGGAAGTAAATATCTAAACCAGGCTTAAAATTTCCGGAACGTATAATTTGATAGTCCTGTATTAGAACTTTTCTCTTGTTTCATATAATTAAAAGGCTTTCAGAGACGAAGTTTATTATTAGCGGACATGCTTTGGCTATGTTAGAATTTATAACTTTACAGCGGACATTGCTAGTACAAAAGTTTTAATGGTAATCCCAGTTCGCATATAATATTCATTAGTGACTTTTAACAAAATCTGTGTGTTATGATTGGGGGTTTTGTGACTAACAGGCCAAATCGAACGTACACTGATGTCAGAATGACATCTAACTGATGTCATTCAGTTATCGTGAATTGCAGTCGCACTTGTCCGTAGGTAAGTATGTATTAGGGCGGGCGAAACGCACGATAAATATATAGTAGATTGTGTCACAAGGGAGCAAAATGATATATTTACGGCGAGGGCGTACAATTGAATCCTAAACGAAGCGAAGGATTCTATAATAGAATCCCGAGGGTAGCGAGGGATTCTAAAGTAGAATCCTGAGCGCAGTGAGGGATTCAAGTGTGTCACGCCCAAGATGGAAATAATTTTGCTACCATGTGACAGATATTACTTTTCACATCACCTATGAGGTAATTATAATGTTTAAAAATATTTAAGCTAAAAAAATAATGCGCAAACAATGTAAAAATAGTGTCCTAGAACCGAAAAGTGTTACTTTGATCCCTCCTAGCAAAGAAAAGTGCCACTTTGATCCCTCCTAGCAGGGAAGAAAAAGGCCTTTTTTAAATTGGTGATGTGAAAAACAACATGTTGTCTAGTGGTTATCATTCTGATGTCATTATAAACGGTGATTGTTTCTTGTCATCGTTATTATAACGAGACGAAATTTAAAGTAAGTATGTAGGTGTTGTAAATGATAGCATTTGATTACAGATTTTTGATAAAAATATTACACAGATCAATATAATTACACAGAACATTAACATAGGATAATTGTAAGATGACGAATAAAATACCAAAATGATATTTTTATAAAGCTTGACTTACTTAATCCATACTATTTAATATTGTAAATGCGAAAGTGTCTGTCTGTTACCTCTTCACGCTTAAACCGCTGAACCAATTTAGTTGAAATTTGGTATAGAGATAGTTTGAGTCCCGGGGACGGACATAGGGTAGTTTTTATCCCAGAAATCATCCTTTAAGGGGGTGAAAAAGGGGGTGGAAGTTTGTATGGAAAATCGATAAAAAGCAGATTGGATAAAAAATAAGCTACCCAAATTACTAACTCCACGCAGACGAACTCGCGGTCAAAAGCTAATAAGGAATAAATCCGGAAAAAATATGTTGACTATGGTGTCTAATCTATTTTGAACTCTAGGGATATCAGCTGTTTTGTATTTAATTATGTTAAAGAATTTAGTAAGTACTTGACTAATGTTTATTTACGATATATAAAATAAGATGCCTACCTATACCTATATCTAACTTACTGGTTTTGAAACCTCCTCACGAGGTTCAAGTTGGTTAAGCTCATGTTTTCTTACATGAGAGTGTGTCGTTCACTAGCATGTTTTCTGTCCTTCATAAAATCCCCGACGCATGTGAAATTGCGTTGTTTCAGGGTTGCCCAAAGAATAGAACATTATACAGTCATGAATACAAGTGGTCTATAAAACGAGTGGACACTGGATACACAAAACAGCGCAAGCGAAGCACGTGGACGTATCTAGAAAACCCTTGTCCTAATGTGCTACAGTTAAAACATTGTATCTCTCTCTGAGTTTTGGAGCACATGCGTCCTTTTTACTTAGTATGACTATTGCAGATACGACTGTTTAAACTTGAAATGCATGTTACGTATGTATTCAGTAGCGTACCTCTCAACAGAGTGGTCAGGACCATAAATATGTAAATTATATTTGCCTTTGCACTTTCATAATTCGAACATGTTTGCGATTGTTATAATTTTAACATTGATCGTATTGATGGGTGTCATAATGGACTCGCAATTGTTACTATTTGCGTTTTATTAATGAAACGGGTATTGTTAAATGTTTTTATACTTGAATGGGAAAATATATTGTGAATACAACAGTGGGATCAGTGAAACAAATTTTATGTTATTTATCTACTTACTCGTGGTTAATGTATGTTTTATGTACATAAAAGTATTTACAGTTTATTTTGTTTTATCCCACAGTTATATTTACTTTTGCTATTTTCTCCTCAGATGGATTAAGGATGACTCACGTTAGACCGGGCCGTGTCTGGGCCGGAGCTTCCGGCGCTTCGTTTTCTATGGAAAGCATCACGCAGCAGGCAGCAGGTGGCCATGTCATAGAAAAGTAAGCGCCAGAAGCTCCGGCCCGGACACGACTCGTTCTAACGTGAGTCATCCTTTATTATATAGTGGTTACTTTGTAAGGTTTTGAATAAAAATCAATATTATAAATCTTCATCTTTTAGTTTTATTTTGTATAAATAACGCCATATTACCGACACTATGATCACTTGTTTTTTGCTATTTACAATACATATTCTACAGCAGTCTTTAAATTTTATTACGAAATCTATACACAGGATAACGAATAGGTAGTACAATTACATAGATTTGGTATAGCACTTAGGATCTAATAATTACAATATTTACAGCGCACTAAATTAACATTTATTTACATAGTTTTGACTGGAAGCGGGGCATGGGCCCTAGACTAGGTAAGCTTGCACGGTGTTGCCCGTGTCCACCAGGGGAGGCGGGGGCGGCCATTGGCGGAGATCCCGCCGCCTGCCCGGGGCCATCCCGTGCTCCAAGGATGAATAGTCCGAGTCTATGGAGGAGTAGATGTGGTCTGAGATCGGCCTGCCATCAGGCCCGTACACTACTCCTTGCGTCTGTCTCACGACTGACGGTGATTGACGCACCTCACTGCTGTACTCCGGCGGCGCGCTCGCGCCCTGCCCGCCACCTATCACAGGCGATTTATCAGGATACGGCATCGTACGATTCCCACTATTAGGCACCGAAGAATCCAACGTATAAGTATTTATATTCTTCCTATAATTCTGGCTTTGCCGCTTATGATTCGGCTGGGACGAATCCGGCATCATATACCTGAGGCGCTCCCAGAACCTTTTTTGTCCCCAGCGGAGACGCGATCCCGTTTTGAGATAAGGCCGTAAATCGGGGTCGCATATTGCGTCTGCCACCACAGTACACTCCTCTATTAGCACCAACTTATAAATGCACCCTTTAAGGGCATCGTGCAACCCTTGACGGAATTCGTAGCGAGACCATTCCGTTTGCATGAAGTTTCTTGTGAGGACAATTATTATTCGCTTGGAAGCTTCCGCCGCCTCGACGACCGGCGGCGCACATTGCATGTATTGCGCCCCGTGGTGCGGGATATCTCGATAATGAAGACAGAGGTGGTAAGATGGATTTCCGTTCTCTAACTCGGCCGCTAATGACTGCACGACGAACTCTTCATCCTTCGGACTGTAGCATACGTACGCGTCATACAGCTTCTCGCTTTCTTCAAAAGCTCCCGCGAATGAGAACACTCTTATGCCACAGTTCGTGTATAGCCACACTCTGAGCGAGTCTCTAAAAAGGAATAGTATGACGAGCGCCAATAAAATTAACATAAAACCGGTGAGCGTTGAGACCATCATGGGAACATAGTTCGACACGAGCATGTTGCCGATGACTGAATTATCGGCGTAATAATCGCTGCAAGCGGTGCCGTTTAAATTGAGCTCTTTTTTCTGCGGCGGTTTCGCGTCTCCATTCCAACACCATACGTCGGTTATGTCAATGATTTTTTGCGCGTTTTCAGCCAGGTATGCGGTTAATTCCTGCAAATAGCGGCATTTGCACGACCACAGGTTGTTTCCGAGCGACAATGCTTTCAAATTAGGGTTATTATTGAAAGTCCACACGCTAAAATCGACCAGTCTGTTGCCGTCAAGGCGTAGGGTTTCCAAAGATTTTAATGTCAGGAAAGTCACGTTCACGATGTGACTGATTAGATTATTTTGCAAAAATAGTTCTTTCAAATTGCTCAACTGGTGGAATTCGTATCCTTTCAATTCTTTTAGTTTGTTATTTCCCAAATGCAAAATTTGTAAAGCATTCAATCCAGCAAAGGTTCTATTCTGAATGTTATCGACGTTGCTATTGTTTACATAAAGTGACCTCATCTTCTGTCTTCCAATGAAAACATGGTTTTGTAGTTCCTTTATATTGTTACCGTCGAGAAACACTTCTGTCGCGTCCATGGGTATTTTATGCGGTACCTCCATTGAAGATTGTCCGGAACAGTCGACGACATTTGTATTCCACAATGGGTCGTGGTAACAAGTGCAATTTTGAGGGCAGGTCATTTCACAGTCGCACGCATCGTAATCACAGCAATGACAGATCGCAAAACAATGAGTCTCATACGCACATAGAAAGTCCGACGACTTGAGATTCGTTAAGGGCACATGGGTTCCGCTCCGAGTGTTTGTCATTTTACACAACACGTTTTCTAAGTCCATTAACCGCGGGTACTGCCTCGTGGCAGTCGTATAGTTTACAATTTGTAACCACTCCATTGTACAATCACACTTAATAGGGTTTCCGCCTATGTAAAACTCGGGCAAGGTTTTATTAATTGGTACTGGCGCTAATCGCAAACTGTTCTGATCTAAATGCACTATTTCATTAGCGTACATGTCCACTCGCGTTAAGTTTTTCTTTTCGTAAAACGTATTCACATGTATATTATTCAAATAGTTATTATTTATAAACAACAGTTCAACACTATTCGGTATGGCCATTGGCGATATTTCCGATATACGATTATGGCTAGCGTCTAAAGTCTTTATACGGATTTCATCTTGTAACTTGTAGTAGTTGCCTAAATGTTCGATATAATTACCGTGAATGTCCAACCACTTTAAATTACTAGGCACAAACGCGTAATCGAACCACACTAGATGATTCTCCGACAGGTTGAGCCACAGGAGGCTCGCCAGCGTGGAGAAGACACCGTTAATGTCCGACAAGAAGTTTCCGTCGAGTCGTATGGCTTCCAATTGGGAATTGCGGCTGAATGTCCCACGCTCGATCGACTGGATCTTGTTTTTTGCTATGTTAAGCACTTGTAGGCTCGGCAAGTCCCAGAACATTCCGACGCTTAAGTTTCCAATTTGATTGTCAATCAACCGAAGCCCGGTAAGCTGATTCAGGTTTTTGAACGAACCATTTCTAAAATTTGTTATTTGATTTTCACCGAGATCCAGCGTTTTCAGAAATGATAGCTCCCAAAGCGCTTCAGGCACATCTAAAAGTTGATTAGAACTTAAATCCAACTCTTTCAAGTCCGAGCAATTCTTAAAAGCTTTACGGTTGATGTTTACTAGCAAATTATTGTTGAGAGTTAACTTGCTCAGTACAAACAAACCGTTAAATAAGTTCTCATCAATAGTATGCAGACGGTTCTCAGCTAAATTCAATGTATGCAGATTATAAAGCGGCAAAAACGCATTGTCTTCAATGTATCCAATGGAATTGTTCTTCAAGTTCAATATTTGCAGGAAGAATAGATCTTTAAACGTCTTTCCGTCGATTCTTGTCAGTGCGTTATTCGATAAGTTTAATACAATAAGTCGTATCAGTCCCAAGAATGTTCCGTCGTCGATATGGTTACTGGTAAGCTGGTTGCTTGATAAGTCTAAAACAATCAACTGTTCTAAACGATGAAATATGCCTCGAGCCAGCTCAAATAACGAATTGTCGTTGAGATACACTTCACGCAACTCTCTGGCGTTAGCGAAGAGCCCCTCCGGCAGTGTGTGAAGGCGGTTATGTGATATGTTTAGCACTCTCATAGACACAAGACCGTTGAATGCTTCGCTTGATATGTCACTGATATTATTATGTTGCAGATATAAAGACTGTAAGCTCCTCAGTTTCAATAATTCCGATTCTTCAGGCAGAGACTTTATCTCATTGTGGCTAAGATCTAGATAGTGCAGGCTAGAGCCACATCCCTGGCCTAATCCCAGCTGCCCAATTGTCTTTATTCTATTATGCGTCAAATTCAATGAGTTCAAATTTTCTAAGGAACAAAACACGCCGGATGGAATGAATTTGATGTTATTTTGAGCAAGATCCAACGAATGCAGTTCCGATAATCCATTAAAAGTGTTCAAAGATAACTCTAAATTCTTGGTAGGACTCCACTCGAAGTTTTTCGAACGAAGCTTCAGCCTTTTAAGTTTTCTCAAGTCTTGAAACGTGCCTTCGGGAAGTTGGAGAAGTTTGCAGTTGTTTATTGACAACTCCGTTAGATCTTGAACAGGGCTGAAGTAGTGGCCCCGTAGAGAGCTTTCGAAGAGCAGAAGATGGTTGCACTCGATGGAAAGATGTCTAGTATCCGAGGATACGGTGGCGATGCCGGCACCATCGCTGTCTAGAGTCCGGACCCTGCACAGGACACTGTTGTCCACGGCACCGGACACTTTGATGCATTTGTCCGAGCCGTAGGGCAGCGCGGCCCGCCCGACTTGCAGCAGCGCGCAAATTACCACCACGGCGTACATTATGAAGCTATATCACAGACTCCTCATTTCACTACAGAACGTCTCATAAACACTCTCCTCGGGTCGATATCACCATTTCCGAAACAAAGTCCGTAGTACACTTGACTGAAGAAAAACTCGCTAACATATCACTGCACTGTGGTCCTTATTGTCCGTTGTGCTCACAAATATGGTTTGAATGTGAGTTTCACTGAAGAATTGGGTTTATCGTTTGAGATCAGGTTTGTTGAATATTTAGTGCGTATTTTATAAAGGCCGGCGTGGAGAGTGTGCACGACCTCTTCGCGGCGCGGCTGCGGAGCGACTGACAAGCGGAGAGCTTGACTTGTGGAAGTGGCAGTGGGGACGCGCAACTTTACCCCCCGCCGCCTGCCCCCCGGTAAGCTCACAGCTACGTTCAACTTGGACCCGTGCTGCCATCTAACGACGAGTAGCGGTATCGCGGCAAGTAGCGAAACAACGATGCATTAATAAAATAATGATTAAATTCGTGGACGATGCAAGTGAACTAGTTATGTAAGTTATACTATGGGTTAAAAGGTTTTTTAGTAAGTAAGGATTTGTAAGTTGAAATGAATTCTGTATAACACTTTTATAACAAGAAAAGAATTGGGTAGCGTAATAAATTCATATTAAATCACATTTAAAATCGGGTCTATCGCGAATTTATTTATTAATAATATTAATATGTGTTCAAATTCAAAACGCGAAAGTTTTAAATGTTATATAGCGTAATTAATTTACTTTTAAAATATTTTAAAATTATTAATGTATTTACTATGAATTTACTTTTAAAGGAACGTTACTTTTCACTTAGGTAATAGCCTAATGGCCGTAAATTAATTATCACAGAGTGCTTAATACAAAAGTTTTTATAGCCCCTTTTTGCTTCTCATTTTACGATTATTCCAAGTTAGGTACGTGATAAGTTTTGTCTTTTAATTACAAAATACAATGTAAACAATAAACCCTTACACTTATTTACATTATTTCACCCAGAATTTTATTTTTATTTATTTATCCAGACACAAGAAGTCTATTGAAAATACATAATGATGATAAAGATAAATTGTGGCATGCACCGTCTTTACCATAAGGGCGCACATGGCCCGTGCCCAGGGCCCCCACCTCAGAGGGCCCCGAAGGACAGACAGTAACAGTATATTTCATTACCCATAATAAATAGAAGATCATAGTAGAAAAATAGGTCGCACAGAACCGTGACGAATGGTGCAAAATGAACGAAGCCTACGCCCGAAGGTTTTAGTTTACTTAATTCATTTTCTTTACTTTTCAAAAGGGCCCCAAATTCTTGAGTGCCCAAGGGCCCCAGCATAGTTTAAGAGGGCCTTGGTGGTGTGACATTGTAGAGCTCAAAATACGAGTACGTGTACCGTTTCAAGATAAAAAAATCATCCTAATCATCTTTTCATGCAAATCACCTAAACGTTGACCTATATTCTAATGTCCCACGTGACATAGCCAAATTAAGCCCTACTAGGACCGAGTCAGGCATAATTTATGGTACAGACGCCATCAGATATATCGGAGCGGGCAAGGTGCTCATAAATATCTGAACACGCCTCTATTGTCAAGGCGTTAGTGCATGTTCAGATATTTTGAACACCTTGGGCGCTCTGATATATCTGATGGCGACTGTACCACAAACATTTTTGTAATGTAAAATTCAGCCAAGGTTCACCGCGACGCCTCTAAAACTGAAGACTTGGCTTTACCAGAGTAGACCTATTTTGAGTAATCTAACTAAATTTAAGTCACACGAACCCTTCGCCAAAAAGACGCTACCATATAATCGAAATGACGAACCAAATTAAAACGATATGCTTAAATTATATGAAACTGCGCATGAACATTTACGTAACAAATACTACTACTACTACGTATACTACGTACTTACGTACGTATACTAGTCTGGTACTACTTTTCGTTGCTCACGCAGCGTACTACGTAGGCGAACGACAAAGAATTTATTCACCCCGCGCCGCATCGCTTCGCTTCGCGTTTGCGTGTTGTTCGCCTACGTAGAACGCTGCCTTTGATACCTATACAAGTGTCCTCTGTGTCCTACGTGGGCCATCTCGTTGCGAACGCGAACGCCGTGGGCCCGCCGCGCCGTGTCGCGCGTCGCGCCGCTTCGCTTCGCGTTCGCGAATTGTTCGCTTACGTAAGGCAGCGTTAAGGTGACTGTCCATTTTCAACCGCAGCTGCGTTACTGCTCCGACACTACTGCAGCGGCCTGAACGCGTCGGTGTTATTGTCAATTTCCATAGTAAAATGAATGACGATATCGACTGCACGTAATATGGTGATTTTAACGTTTTCCCGACCGCAGCTGCACTACTGCTCCGACACGTCGGTGTTATTGTCAATTTCCATAGTAAAATGAATGACAAGACCGACTGCACGTAGCATGGCCATTTTTGCGTATTTGGTGTATTATTGCAACTGCGGCTACAGACCGCACGTCAAATCTGTCACCTGCACTGAATTGTCTTTGATCACAGATATTAGTAGTTTTAAGCAAAGAGGATATAACCACTACGTTCTAAGGAGTTATTACACCCACGGATAAACAACCCCGATGGTTCCGTCGCCATATATCGCAGATATATCGGGGCAGCCAAGGAGCTCACAAATATCTGAACACGCCTTTATTGTCAAGGCGCTAGAGTGCATGTTCAGATATATTTAGCACCTCGGTCGCTCCGACATATCTGATGGCGACTGTAGTACTACTGTAAACTTTTTTGCTAATCTATATTGAGCCATACGAGTATCACAGAGCCAGTTAGGAAACTAGAATGATAGGTCCGAAAAAGAGAGTGTCAAATTCGGAAGTTAACTATAGTCTGGCAAACCCTTCGAGCAACACCGGCTTCCGACACGTCGGAAGGGAGGAGCCCAAGCGATATCTTACCGTACAAATCGTTCTGCCATTTTTTGCGGGGGAAAACGTGCACACAGTCGCACTTCTCACTCACTACTTGCAAAATCCAATCTCTAATTAGGATTGTTCATTTTTTTTTAATGTTCTATTTCGAAAACCATTTCGAGATATTAGGTTTTTAAACAGTTTCCGACATTTGCTGCGATATAATAATCGAGGATTGAAGATATTTCAACAAATATACTGATGACCTTAGTTTGACCTTCTCGCGAGGCTGAATATAATAATGTCATCGTATAGTAAAAGTTATCGAACCATAGTAAATAAATCCGTCACTCACGTAATTGTCAAAGATGTCATTGTCATCAATTGACATAATATAAAAATTCAGTTAAACCGCTAGTTTCTTACGATTTGATTTATAATTTTTAATACCTAAACAGTAGATTTTGATTGCTTAATATATCAAAAACCATGTTTCCACTTGTGGGAACGATTTACAAAAATTATAGTCCGCGAAGACCTACGTGAAAGACAGTGTTGTCATGAAAATGTGGAATGGAATACTTCAAGTGTTACACACAATATTGCTGTGAGGATCACGTCGATGTAAGTATAAAATTAATATTATTTTACTACGAATATTTAAAAGTCCATTTTGGTGGTCGGGTCACTATTACCTATTTATTTTCTGTGATGATGTGGCCAGAATATCTAAAGACAAACCGTTTAACACAGCTTGTCCGCTACTAGCTCCGTTTTACTGATTTGAAGTTAAATTCAACAAACAGACATACATATATGTATCTTATAACCATCTTGCAAGCAATAAATCATATACATACAAAAATACATAGTTATATTCAAAATACAACATGAAACTGAAAAGATAATTTCTAATTTCCAGGTACCTACAAGTTGCAGTTCAAGGCTCAAGCTGCTGATATCACGGTCATGGCGGACAAAACTAAAGTTAATAAAGAGTTGTGAAAAATAAAACATGTCTTATTTTTTACTTTTTTATTAATTTACGAAAAACCTGTTTCCCAAAAAAGTGTATACATTATATGTTCAACATGTTCTGCACGTAAGGTTGACATTGAGGGCTTTGTTTAGTAGCATTCAGTTGAAGTTGATTTAGGTTCTACTCTTGTTGATCCAGAAAATAATTGTATAGTTTATTATTAAATCTATGCCCACGCCCAGGCACTATTCTTGCTATAACTTTACATTCTCCGCCTTCTCTAGAAATTTGTACATTATATACATCCAATAAAACTAAGGTATATAACTTAAGGCAGATTTGTGGAATCAGCTTTCACAAATTTAGCGTATTTTGAGATTATTGATTTAGGGATTCAAATAATACGACGATATTATTTATAGATTCATTAAATAAACTGTTCTTTTATTTTTTCGTAGTTTTGCGAGGATAGCTATAAGCTCGACAGGGCACGAGCGATAGAGAGGCAAATAGAATACCGAATATCCGGCAAAGTGGCCAAATACCGAATAGTTGCCGAATATTCCTGGCAACTGTAATTGTATTGTAATATATCATATTATATAATGTCGTTTATGGTGACAATTTCTCATTTTGTCATTGCAAAGCCATTCCTGAGCTAAATAAAAGAAGCAATCATTTATTTTTATTACAAGGGGCAAAGATGTTATTTAATACCTCATGGTAACATATTGATATCCAAACATACGAAACGATACAAAATTGAACCACGAGAGAAGCGAATGGTTTAAAATTTAGAATATTGACAGTTGCGGAGGTCTCAAGGCATGAGGGTTAAACAAACTGTGTTACAGTGCAACACGTAATTCTTCACACCAACACGAGGAAACCATTTATTATTCAAATTAATTTATTAAAAGTTCTTTCTATCGGCCAAGGCGAGGGAAATATCTTTCTTCATAAAGGATTTCTTGTCTCGCCCGTCAAGTTTTATATGGATGGTGCGGTCATATCATAGAGTGCCGTCGCCCATTCACACCTGCAACTGGACAATATGAAGTGTAAATTATAAATTATTTTATTCATCATACTTCACTGTTTGGTACCTAAGGAAAGTAAAATTGGCTTAATATGGTACTTAGAAAGATAAATCTGTAATATTTTGCTAACACCGAACGACTGCCTGCCCACCATTGGATTATTTTATTCTTACGTGTCGCATCGTCATCTCCAGAACCCACGAATCACTTTGCAGAAATCAATAAAAGGCCTGCTAAAAGAGCCTACCTGGCATGGTTTTGAGGGGACGTTTATTACAGACTTCTAAATCCAGCCGCACTTTTCTGACGGGCGAGTACCTATACGTGATGCAGGTGGATCAAGTGCGCACTCCCCCCGTATATATCACGAACTCCATGAGTCCCGTTTCCGTCGGATTGCTGTGTGCGGTGGTCACGCATTTAGGCAAGAGGATGGGGAAGAAAATTTCACATTGTGAACTTACCTTAATGTTAAGAATAATTTTTCCTCTGCATTAATTTTATTTGAGTAATTTGATTGTATTTCGTCAATTATTAAGTCTCATTCAATGTTGAATTATCTGAATAAAGGATCACCATTAAATATCCGATTTTTTATTAATATTGCGTAGCTGCCTTCGTCGGACTCTGACTATTGTAGAAAGGTAAACTGGTCTTCTTTTTCATGTAGCATGTAGCATTATCGTCACTCGCTTCTTCACGCAAAAATACAAAAGTAAATTAGTATTTTATTTGTACGTCTGACATTATATGACTTGACATTGACAAGCCATCAACGAACGCTGTCGCGACTGCACGCCGCAACAGCCGCAGTCGTGCTGCTACAGTAATGCGGCACCGCGTAACGTCGCAACTGCAGTGCAGCGGCAGTTACAAACGGACAGTCACCTTTAGTGTTCGAACTTAAATTATCAAACATCCATCGGTAAATATTTGGAGATAGTACTGTGATTTTTCTTATACTCTGGTTTTACTTTTTAGCGTCATTTTATTTAAATGTTTTCTCGAACACGGATTCACTTTGCCTATGTTTTATTCAGCAATAAAATAAAATATTCTTTATGTTGATTTCAATATTCTGGATATGGACATTATTGCGATAAAAAAAGGTTATTACTTATAAGTCTTTCAGGCCAATTCGAACGTACACTGATATTTAACTGATGTCATTCAGATATCGGTGCATTTCCTTTGTATTTACGTATACATGTATTGGCGCGGGCGAGACGCACGATGTCTAAATAAACATGATTCAAATATAATCCTGATGTCAGTGAACGTTCAAATGGGCCTGTATGTAACCTGTTTCACAAAAATTTAAACATGATTGATAAGTACTAGTTACCTGTTACAAATAAGCAGCAAACATGACGAAATAAAATAAATACCTACCTATAGGCACACACTATATGATTACTATATGCTATAGGTAATTTTGGATAATAGGTAATGATAGTCACTTTAGAGTCCCCGGCAACTCCGGTTCTCCATACAAACGTAGTTACGGTCTCATTTTAAAACGACTAGCTAGATTGCTCTAAAACTTTGTACTTAATAAGGTATATCTAGATCTGTAATTAGTTTATGTAGATTCAGATACAATAGTAAAAAAATACAGCGAATTTAAGTTCATACAAAACTTGTTTTTGCTCTATTTCGTTTGTTTTATATACAAGAGCTATATAAACTAATTACAGACCTAGATATACCTCATCTTAATGTATGTGCAAAGTTTCATTACAATCCAACACGTAGTTTTAAAATGAAAACAAAACTCCGAAATGGGAAGGTGAAATTCGGCCGAGCTTGCCTTGGACTCTTTAGCTAATTTCCTTGAAATATATTCAAATATGACTATTAACTAGGTATGTACTTTAGTCTTAAAAACGAAGAAGTAGCCAATTTGAAATACTTATCGTCCAAGAAGTCCATTTTAAAACATCAATGTTCTCAAGTTATGACATCAATTCAAATATCACATGGAAACTTCATCGAAACAAAGCACTTCAACTCATAACTCCTCAGAGAACTTACGCAGTACGGTACAGACGGAAACTGGAAAAATGGAAAAGTCTTGTCGACGCCAACATTTATTTACAACTGAACGCCGTATCGCTGCTTTACATAAAGTGAATATTACATAACGTGAGTGCCTTGAGTGTTCTAGAGATCGTTAAAGAATTTTTGGCACTTTACTGAAACTTTTTAATAAATAGAAGGTATATGTAATTCTGTGTTAAAGAGGCTTTTTATGTATCCTGTTTGTATTACATGTTATGATGCTAATTATAAAACATTTTAGATTAAGGAATCAACTTTTTTTAACACTCGTTACGTTCTCCTGGGTAACTCTTATAGTCCTGGTTTTATTTATATTAATAAGACTAACAAAATAGTACATTTTACAACTAGTGTGAAAAGACATTTCACACGTGTTGTAAACGACGTTTTTTAATACAATTGCGAAAAAATAATAAATTAATATATCATTAGTAGAATCATACCACCAAACCAAACCAAAACCAAAAGTACCTATACAGCTAAGATCCGCGAGCTGCCGCAGCCCGCGATACCTTCATACTCGTGCGCGCCCCGTCGCGGCCGCGGCCGCCGCGGGCCCGGCGCGGGTTGGTCAACGACACCTCCTCATAACTCATGAGGCCCTGGTACCTGCTCCGCGCTAAATTCAATTTTAACTGCGTTTCGAAAGTATAGTTTGGAACTAAAAAGTAAAAAGCACTATTTCGAGAAATTGAGCTTCTCGCACGCTACGCAGCCACAAAAAGTACCACTTTTTGAGCAACTGTATTAAAAAATGCATTTTATGGTAGTTATCATAATAGATCATCTACCAGATTTACAAATATTACAGTGGCTGGTATTTCCTTTTAAGTTATTTACAAATTCCATATCTAAATTACAATTGTGTGTGTGTGGCTAGGCTAGGCTAGGCTACATATAATAGTAAGTCTTCCATCTGATCGTAGTGTACTGAAAGAAATGTATGCATATCAGTACAAAATGTGTTTTTTTTAAATACTATTTATATACTTACACAAAAATTGGGACTTAGAACTAAGTATGTGTTGTACACCGGCTAACTATATCTACTGTTATACAGAAGATAGCTGCCGTATTTACCTTTAATCATATTGAAGCTGTCCGAAATGCTTTAAGGGGCTACCTGAGGTTTTCACCGATTTTTGACAAGTTTTGAATCGTATCTCCTACTTTTGCACTACATATAGAATTATAAGACAAGCGGCTATCGGTTCTTCAATCTTTTATCTCCATTTTTGTCTACCGGATTGTGAAAAAAATGAATACTTATTTATTTATGATTGTTTTAAACATTGTCTAAAAAAACACTTTTTTCGTATCTCGATTGCTGTGAAAGATCTTACTTATACGAAATCTACATATTTGGGTTCGTCTTAGACGTCTCTAAAAATTTGTCTAAGGTTTTAATTTTAAACTAATTAACACAAAAGTTATGGCCAGAAAACCAGTTTTTTTGCCTAAAATTGTTCAACTTTGATGCCAAATATTTCGAAAACAATGAACTTTGAAGTAAATATGGGATACTATATTGCTAAAATCCGTTGCTGTTAATATGATAAGGAACAAAAAACATTAGAAAACTAAGGGATTCAAATCGATGGTCATTGGGGCATGGAATCCCCTTAAGTCTATTAATTAAATTATTTTAAACCGGGTCACTCACGTATTATTAAGTCGAATAGCTCGACATGTTTCGGTCCAATTTACGACCCGGTCCGGTTTAAAATAATTTAATATGTTTGAGTCTCACGGGAGTTTTATAAGTCTATTATAAATAAATAAATAAATAAATAAATAAATATTATAGGACATTCTTACACAGATTGACTAAGTCCCACGGTAAGCCCAAGGAGGCTTGTGTTATGGGTACTCAGACAACGATACATATAATATGCATATAAATACTTAAATACATACAAAACACCCATGACTCAGGAACAAGTATCTGTGCTCATCACACAAGTAAATGCCCTTACCGGGATTCGAACCCAGGACCATCGGCTTCACAGGCAGGGTCACTACCCACTAGGCCAGACCGGTCGTCTATTAATGTCTATAATAAAGGAAAATATATTTATTGTTAAGCTTTAAGAAAATAAAACAATACTATACAGATTTTATTAAGCGTAAGGTATTATTAAGGCCGAAACACAACGTTATACAGAATTAGGCTATTCTTATAACTTTTACATCAACGTTATATAACGTTTAACTATGTAATGAGTCAAATGAGTACTTTTATCACGCTTGTGTGTTACTTGAGTAGGTATTATTTCTAGGTAGGTTTTATTTCTTTATTATACTTGTTGTAATTTCTTCGCTGGTCTCAGGTGTTGTTTAGGTGGTGAAATAAGAGTGGACTGTAGTTTTAAATGCTGGTTTACTTTCTAAACTACAAAGAAGTACAAAAAGTGGCAAAGTGAATTGTCGTTAGGAATCGAGAGAATGAATGGTGAGTTTTTGAAAGCCCTAACTGTCAAAGTTTTAAATACAAAATTGCCATAGTTAAATATTGAACATATAGATTTGAATGATAATTGTATTTATACATATATATCAATGAATATTTTATTTAAAAAATATACAATTTGGATGACGTTAATTGTGAGATTATTTTATTACATGAAATTAGAATAATTTTTAATTGCAAACATTAAATAAAGCTAAAGAAAAAGGATCAAAAATGAATCCATTTTTGAACGTTTCTGAACACTTGTTATGTTTTGAATTACTCAATGAGTTCAGCTAATTATTTTTTACAGTTTTTCTAACAAATTTTGCTATTATTGTCCCATGAGTCCCATGACTGCATGACAGGACAGAATAACAACCAAAAGTAGTTGATTCGTTCGTATTCCAAAAACTACTTCTGGCCTTATAATAAAGGTTAAACTTCGAAAGCGTACTAGCAGTATGTTTATATAGAGAAAATTCAATATGTTTCCACTACGAGAAATCTATTTTGTGACTAGCCACGGCTTCCAAAAAAGACTAGGCAAGAACGCTATTTCAATTGGGCTCTAGATAAAAAGTAAAAAAAAAAACTGTTGGATCTCTATTACGGATTTTCTTCGTATAGATGCTGCGTCTATTTGCAAGTTGGGTCAAATTAAACCAATGACTATTTGATGAAACATACTGTAATACCCATATAACTACTTATATACCTACCTACCTACCTGTGGTCTGACAATAAATGATTTCATTTCATTTATATATTTACAAAGTTTGCTAACATCATAAGCCTCCCTTTTGGCTTCGAAGTCACTAACCGAGTAATAGAAAATCTAATAAGCCTTTCCAATGAGTAACAATACAGTTATAACACTTTATAGAAATACACACGGACACAACACACAGATTACACATTTCAAACTAGAAAGAGAAACCAGAGAGTTTCATTTTTACAGATTTCAAAACGAAATAACCTTAAAATTTACTTTTTCTCTCTACCCAGCTAGACATCAATGACCTGACAAGGAGGCTAGCCATGTAGTACCTACCCCCATAATAGTATTAAAACCTATTTCTAGTCACATAAAATAAGTTATCTGGTCTAAGCGCTTTCATAATATAATTATTAATAAAACAAATTGCAACACTTTGGTGGTTACAGCCACAAACACAAGAAGGCACAAATTGTCACCCCTTGCAAGAAAGTCACAAAATGCTCTACCTAATTGTACATAAGTCATTTTGTTCTACTTGAGATGTGACTTT
This sequence comes from Cydia strobilella, assembly GCF_947568885.1. NCBI lineage: Eukaryota > Metazoa > Arthropoda > Insecta > Lepidoptera > Tortricidae > Cydia > Cydia strobilella. The sequence continues at coordinate 15,719,088 of NC_086050.1, forward strand.
TAAAAAGTCATAACTGCTTCGTTTATCCTACGACATCCAACGTTTAGGAAATGTTTATTCAAAACAGCCGCAGCCGCGGTTGCCCTAACTCCGCCGCAATAATATAATTGAAAGATTAGTACTAAGCCTCTGAATGAGAGGCTCAAACTGCACTTGAATGTTGAAACTTCGTTAACACTAGCTTCAAGCTAGCATAGCAAGAGTTATGACCCTTAGCTGTAAGTAACAGAATACTTGTAGTTGTTTAAGTGAAACGAATCGAAACTGAAGTCACCGTTGAATTCAATTTAGGAACAGACTAAATCAGAGACAGTTTATAATTTTGCATATTATTCAGTTCATCATCAGCATATCAGCCGAATGACGGCCAAAGCACGACATGAGGGGAGACCTTCTCCCAAGGATCCCCACAATGACCGGTTATTTGATGCAACCTTAAAAAAACGATGTATACGTAACGTCAGCGATGTGTGTGCTATATAGTTAGTAGCTACTTAAATAAAATAACATATTTATTGATAATGTTAATCTTAAATCTTAATCAATCAACGGATATATATATATTATTATCAAAAGATATTTAGACTTGCAAGTCTTACATCCAAAAATTTTACTATAACGCAATAACAGGAAAATTCAAACTAACAGGTAGGTACTTACATAACATACATATTATCGTTAAGTTTAATTTATGGTCGAGAATGTACATAGATAGGTACGTTTTCCATAACGAAAACAAGTAGAAACAATCTTTGCGCGCTAAAGCAATTTCTTGTAATGTGTGATAACCAGGCAACGTAAACTGCGAGCGAAATCCATTGAAATGACGTACTTTGACTTGACAACAACCCTAGTACTTCAATGGATTTCGCTCGCAGTTTACGATGCCTGGTGATAACTTAAATACCTAGTTTACAACAAAATAACAGCGACAAGTTTGATATATCAACACTTTATATAATTGTTTCTATCATTCCAAATTATTGTGTAGTCGTGTACTAATACTCTAATCCCACAGTTACATTCCCACGGGGGTTACAGCAATAATGTCCAATACATTAACAAAAGGGTGCAACCACATTATTTTAACACAAATAATAAACGAATCCAAAGATAACAATAGAAATCATAATGTCACTAGTAACTACTGGTTAAATTCTATTCATTGAAAATTTCATTAATCCGACAAAACAGACAGTCAAAAACATTTCCTCATTACTTTAGAATCATTTGTCAAAGTTTTAACACCTTCATTGTCTGTAAAGATTATCTCTACGCACTTGCAGACCACACACAAAGCTTCATTAAGCAATCATTACCAGGTATGCTTATCGTTACAACCCTACCTCTTTTGTTTAACCAAAATATTACCTATGACTCATTCGTGAGAACCCTTTAATCTGTGGTTTAGGGTTCGCAGTATCATAAAATTTCTGGATATTTTATCTTTTAACAAAAATGGGTTATAGACGGCGCTTATAACAGGAACTCAACCTTACCACAGATAGACTTTATTTCGGTGCAGTAAGTCTTAAAAATGGTCAATTATGTGTGAAGGCGTTGGTACTATGGTTGCGTCTCATGATACCTGCCTATTTTAGTGTCCTTTTGTTACTCTTTATGGTCGTACACAATCATACGCAAGGCTTTATTTTGCGGCAAGACGCAAAGGACACAAAAGAAGCTAAAGATTTATCTGTGAAATGGGTGCCCAAAAACCTTGCTGAGGTTTAGGTAGTTAACCATTAGGTACCTACTCATATCAAACTCATAACACATTTTTTCAGGTACATTTTTATATTTTCTCAAAAACGGTTCTATAGCGATTTCTATAAAATTTATAATATAGGGGCTCCGTCCACATTATACATAGGAATTTACGTTTTATTGGAGACATAAAGATGTCAAATTTTGGTGGTTAATAATGATTACAGCAATGATATTGTATTCAGAGAACGACAAAAGGCTAATTTATAGCTAACGCCCAATATCTATCAGTCCACTACCAATTAGTACGAGGTGATTAGTGAGTGATAATTACCGTGCTTTCATCTAGTTCACATGAAAATAAAACAATAATCACTCCTATTTCCAAGGAAACCTGCTGTGCTCTTAAAATACACATGCCCACAAAGAGGTGGTCCTGTCCTACAATAAAAAGGCTTATATTCTAACAGAAATGTGTGTAGTTACGTCCTTTTAGCTATAGCGTTGTGGGAGTGCGTAATGTGTTGACATCATTATGCGCCGCAATAAGAACGACAATGCAGATAAGAGTCGTGTTCGCTAGGGGTTGAGTTCTTCACGATAGGGCGGTATGGAAACTGCTTTTTGTTAAAAATAAAGTACTGTTTTTTTTATACATATGTACGTTTATACGCTATCATTCGAAATGAAATGCGTATATAAATTCAACGGACAAGCAGTATTCAGACAAAGATGTAACTAATTCGGCGTTATGTGAATTAATATTTGCTAAGGTATTTCTAAATGCTACTTCCAATTTAAAGAAAGAAATCGTCTATATGAAACCTGCTTACATAAGTAAAGAAATCATCAAACATCAAATCAAAGTGTTTGCTTTAATTAAGCGTAGTTTAATTGGCATAGCATTGGTATGTAAATCCTCGTACAATGAGACCTGTGCCCACTGCCCATCAATGAGACAAAATTTACACAGTGCTTTTTCGACACTTAGCCATTTTATGCGAGGCAATAAGTTGGATCATAGATACTGAACAACTTTGACTATGGCAGAAACTCCAAAATCGTAATAAAATTAGCGATTCTGTTCATTTCGACCTCTCAGATATCCATGGCTTTCTATGAGATAGGCAACTGTTTCGCTGTTGATTTTTTATGTTGTTCAGTACCTATCTAATGACCTCGCAAAATATGGCCGAGGGTTGAAAAACACCCTGTGTAGGCTATAAATGATGATGATGATTTGATAGCACTTATATAATTATATTTACAAAAATACTAGGGAAGTTTTTTCGGAACACAGTCCGTCTCCATAGCAGTATTCAATAAGGATCGAGACGCGTTCCCGTTCCCCGGCATCCTTCGGGTGTTTCCGGTTCCGCTCGGGACAATATACCGACTGCTTAGAATACAACCTTACATACTGCTTACACGTACAGTCAGCATCAAAAGTAGCGTATGAAACAACGGACCAAATGTATCTGCCACAATCAAATAGGTATATACTTTTCCAAATTGAGTGTTAAAGCTTTATGCGCCTAGTCTTGGAAACATTTTAAATGAAATGTTTTTGGTGGGATATACTTTTCTAAATAGAAATATTATACTAGCCAGGCAGGCCACTTCGCTTTCTCGGCCAGAAGGTACTATTAGTTATTCTGTGCCAGAAGCCAGCGCGAGTCTCGAATTACTCTCGATTGCGATTAGGGTTTGCAATATCCGTCCGATTTTCTTGTTCGGATAATTCGAATAATAAAATTCATATTATCCGAATATTCGAATATTGCGGATAATTTCAGATAATTATAAAGGAAACAAAATATTGATTCCAAGTAATATAATTTGTATATATAAAATAAGATCGGAGTTGATTGCGGCGATGCTAGTGCCATAATGCGAAGTTAGCATCTTGCTTTCAATATTTTTTGCGTAAATCAGCAGATTTATGAACAAAAAAAAAACACCTGGGACTATATAACTATTAAGGGGCCCACTGACTATCAGTCCGCCGGACGATATCGGCCTGTCAGTTAGAACAAAAATTTGACAGTTCCGAACAACTGACAGGCCGATATCGTCCGGCGGACTGATAGTCAGTGGGCCCCTTTAAGGATGCTACTAGAACTCTCATAAAACAGTGAGATGCCAGTAGAGATATATCTAGCCAGTTTACGTTCAAAAGTACATATCTGCAACAGTTTAATTGTTCTACATTAAAAAACATAGAGTTAGACCCAGCTAAGTCGCCATTGATTTTGATAGCACACTGTGCCACTGTTACTTTAAACGTCAAACTTCTATGAAGTTATGACTATTTTGCGAAACGCCAAACGCATATTCAACCTTTCAGCTGAAATGCACACAGCGTCTAAATCCCGTAGAGGGCAAAAACAAACACTGGAATTCAGGGATTTGGAAGGATTCCATGAATATTCGCTTACCAACATGCTGGTTTTCGCTAACAAATAAACAAGCAGGTAAATGTAACTTTTGTGTGCGTTGCTTCGTATAGTAAACACTTGAACTGTTTACCTATTTTATGAGTTTTCATTAAAATATCCGTAACTATGCGTAGTAACGTCGATAAGCCAAGACTTCCTGCTGGCCAAAAGCGTACCTTGAGGATCTCCAGTCGACGTCTACGCAACGTGTAAAGGCGGTTAAATGTGTCGTTTTCAAGCAAAAGGTAACTTCCTATTGGTAACATTTTGTTAGGTACTACTAAAATACCTCAATGAAATATTAGTATACACTTAATTTTTTTTCCGAAGCTCAGTAGCTAACACTTAGACTTTTTGTGACAATTCTTCAAGCTGCCATCACTCATCAGTCTCCGACAACTTTGAAAGCCATTGTTGATAATTTCGCTGTCTTTAGAAATATCATTATGTATGAATAACTAGAAAAGTTAAAAGCTGAAAACTGTCACGATATAAGCAATCTATAATAGCTTGAAAACAGCACACTTGCATAACACACGAAAAACGAACACCCTCCTTCGTAAGCGTGTAAACAAATACGCAAAGAATTACACAAAGAAAATAAACAAAATATAAACCTTCATTTGGTTCCCACCTTTATTACAACCCCATGCTAATTCACTACCCGACACTCCGAAAACTGAATACAAATTTTACTAAAGTAAATAAGTGTCCGCTGGTTACAGTTTACGATACTGTATACACTTTGGCCCCAAAATTGGAGCACGTATGGCAAGAAAAGTGTTTGGAATTCCGTTATTGAAAAAACATTTACGTGAACGAGGTGGTCGGCAATTTATTGTATTTGATGATATAAATGATATGGAAATTCCATTATCGAATTAATTTCCTGTATTGGTAAATAATGCGACATGAGAAACGGAAAGGCTTTGTAATTCAATAAACAGTGTCATTTTGGCAACGGCTAGACTTTATTTAAGGGATAAAATTTGTGGTAGTTAACGAGACTTTATCTTTCTAATTTACCAGGTACCTATTTGTAGATCCATAATTATACTTATCATAAAATAGGGAATCTTAGGATAACGATAAAAGTTTTGTAATATTGATTTTTCAAAACAACATTAGGTATTTAATAAAAAAATTAATAACCCCTAGGTAGACAGTATAACGCATTATGCCAAAAATGCCTTACATTATTTTGGAAGAGCTGATACTGTTCTAACTCTACCTAAGAATCACTGCAAATTCGTTTTCACGTAAAAAACTGCATCGAAATCGGTCTATCCGTTTGAGAGCTACGATGCCACAGACAGACATTCGTGTCAAACTTATAACACCCCTCTTTTTGCATCGTGGGTTTAAATACGAAAAACGCAGTGCGTTTACCTTTAGTCCTCAATTTTGACTTTAATTTTCGACCAGCGTTAGAAAATTATGTGCCTAAACGTTGTAACAATACTTTTTTAAGAGTTGATAAATATTTATTGATATAACGTTGATACCAGATGGTACTAAAGCGCAATAAAATACACAAAAACTGGCAGAATATCAAAGATTTATAACTCCACTTTACGTCTCATCCTTTCTTTTAGAACGACGAAATAAATTGTAGACTTTCCTTAGCTAAAAGATTTTTGAAGTGCGTGAGTTTGAAGATTTATTAAGTAAGCATTCTGAAGACATTTTTGTAAGGAAACATTTATTGTGATTTTGTGCGATTATTATGAGTGAAGTAAAGAGGCGAAACAAAAACTAAACAGAATGATTATAAACATACTGTACTATAAAAATATGTTCTCAATCCTTGAACTAAAAAAAGTAGCGTAGAAAATGACTGTTTGGCAATAACAATAACTCCATCGTCAAAGTAATAAGTCATAGCTAAAACTCATGAATTAGTGACTGGGGTATTAAAAATTCATCACCATACGGATACCAAATTATTATTTTACGTTAAAATTATAGCTTTCAAAGGTATTAGCGCGTGTATAGGTACGTACAGTAAATACCTAGTATACCTACACTACCTACACGTGTCTCTATAATTATACAAATTGCTGTTGTTACACACCGTGGTATTGTTTTAAGTAGATTGACAAATTATAACAAGGTGTTATTGTAAAAAATGACTATATTATTATACGACTCATGAATAAACTCCAAAATAAACAAAGACCCCGAACAATGCAAATTGACAAATTTCTGCCTGATACCTCCTAAGAGGGGTAACAAAAAAATTATTCAATTAATCAAATAGTCACGGCGTGACTCGAGATCTCCAGAATTGACGATATTATTAGTCTTCCCTTGTAACGGCATCGAAGGGCGTATTTCAATTTCGTCTAATGCAAATTTAATACGCTCCCTACGGCCCCTGAAGGGTTCCAAATCGAGTTTCTTTGTTTTCCCGTTCACGTTCCCTCCTTAAGGCCCGGGAAAAAACCTCGAATGTGATTGTACCGGAGCCTTAATTACTATTCCTCGGGGCTAAACTTGTGAGCTATTCATCTTGATTAATTAAAGTTTTTCAATGCCCCCTTCTGTTTGTGTAATAAGTTTGCAACAATTAGAATTAATTGTTCCGTGAATGTTTTGTTTAAGTGTCTTTTGAGAAAATAAACAGAAGTCTTACGGTCTGCCGCTTTTCATATTTTTTATTTTTGTTGAACTATAATGAGGAGCAAGAAGAATCAACTTAGTCGTCTAAGTACCAGTTGCACCATCCGCACTTAACAGACTGATCAACGTCAACCGGCGCGCCGCGGCGGTTTACTATGAAACTTTCCATACAATGAAATTTAGCGAACTCTTTAACGATCACAAACAGTTGGTGCAACCGACCCTAAGTACGTTATTTGTTACGTTCGCGCAAAGCTATACTTGCAAAAGGAAGGATACAGATAGAGATGTATAGGGTGTTAGATAAAGAGAGTGAGATAGTGGTATATAAGTATAGAAGGGATTTTAAATTATTGACAAATTTTTATGACGCAGCAGATTTAATAAAATGTTCTATTAAGTTAAACTTAAATATTTAGCAATTCGTGTTTTAAAAATCAATAAGACCTCAATAGCTTGTTTCATTCTTATATGTAAGTGCATATATGTATTTTCATTTCATATATTTACTTTGTATATAAATCATTACAAAAGATTAATGAATTGCCAGATCCCTAAGAAGGTTTATAGTAGGGATTCCTACTTGAAGGAACTTCAGACATAATTTCTAGCCTTTCTGAGATATAAAGCAGCTGCTAATTATCCACATTATCGCTGTCATATACTTGAAGTCGGTAATCCTTCCACTTAATTCACATCACTCAGTGACAATTTTTCTACATGTATGTAGAAATATGGTTATGGAAATATGGATGGTGGGACATGTATGGTTGTCTGTAGACAAGGTAAATCCGAACTACGATTGCACATTGAACAAGTTATTGTTTAAATCTAATGCTCTGGATGTTGTGAGACGAGTTGAAACAGGTATGTAAATAGCATTAACTAATTCCTTCCAGGCAATGTGGGTATTGTTGGAGGTTCCGAGAACAAGCGATTTAAACGCTTAGACAAAAAGCGTACCTAACTAAGACTATTACGATGACTTCTGCCGATGTCATTACCGTGGAAGAATGTTTGCAGGTTAATAGAGTAAATAATTACATTCATGGCTGTGATTATATATCACTACCTATAATAGCAGTTATGATTGACATCCGAGGAAGTGAACGTGTGTATAAAAACAAAAGTAACAACAACCCACATCCGAGGAAGTGCATCTATGTGCAGGAAAATAAGAATGGACCCAATGTTCACCTCATAGTTCACCTCACACAGCTAAGATCCTGCCTCGCACACCTGAACTGCCGCCCGCGGTATTTCCGGACCAATACGACCTTCAAACATTCAAGTTTTTTTTTTTGTTGACCATGGTTATACTGTTTGGCTTCACCTGGGGCCAGTAACAGCTTGATATGTGAGTGAGATCAGTGCGTGACTGAAAGAGTGAGGGATGATAGAGAAGAATAGAGGAGAGAAGTTAACAACAAATATACAGCAAAAACATTCAAGAAAAGAGCGCACTCCCATCTTAAATTCCCACAACTTCTCTTATGTTACATGTGTGCAAGGGCGCCGGTAATTGGTTACCATCAGGTTCGTCTGCTCGTTTGCCTCATTATCATAAAAAATACTTAAGTGACTAGGTAAGCGATTGAACTAACATCTAGACCGAGCGGCCTCGGGACTTGAACATGTATTCAGCCTTCGCGGTTTCGTCTTCATTAACCCTATACAATTCGGTTAGCGGGTAGATTGTAGTTTTACTTTACTTCTGCCAGTCCTGTTTCAGTATTAATCAGGGCTGGAATACTTTAGTATTAACCAGACACCTACCTACCGGTGCCTGGGCTACACACTTTGCTGGGCATCGCACGGCTATCTCACCGTCTGTAGTGGTAGATAGAGAATGTTACAGAAACACATCGGCGTATTCTGATTTTATTAATACGTTAAGAATTAGATCCATATCTAATCCAGATTTAATTCTTAACCTGTTATTAAAATCAAAATACGCCTGACAAACTTTAAAAGTACGTAGATATATTTGTACATAGTACATTCACATAGCGAACTATCTAATATTTCTTTAGCAGTAAGTTATTTACTCACAAACGATTTGAAGCAATCGCACTAAGAGCTTTAGATTCTCTAGAAGCTTTTAACATTACATAACAACTATGTTTAGTACGTTTCATTTAAGACAACGTTTAGTCTCTAGTGAGATAAAACTGCGGTAACACTGCCTCTTTTCTTAAAAAGTCTTAAGTGTATATTTCAATCTTGGTTGTTCAGTCATTTTGTTATTGGAAAGTAACTTGGAATTCAAGATTCTGGTATCATAATGTCCGCGCAGTTTGGTGGCTATCTGATGCATCACAGAGTTTGTATTGTGGCATTAACAAAATGTGGAGCTTTGTTTGTATTTTGGGAATTAAGAAGTCCCGGAAATTAGCAACTGTATTACTTTGTCGCATAATAAATTGTAGCCGCAGGTCGAACATGCCAATTGAGAACATCTCGTTTTTGTTGAATGTTTATTTGGCTTTTGTTAAAGCTTCATTTTATTTAAAATATATTTTTATTTTATTTTCTTAAGACCAAATCGCACCGCAATCCGCATGCAGCACGGATTCGGCTTTCTGCATTATAATACATCGCCTGCGTTGCGTAAATTATACGCAAATTATACATTTTTATTAACTTCACATGAGTCACATCACATGTAACTAAAAAAAAATACAATAATATGATATTATCATAAACTCTTGCAAGTTGATATTAAGCTACATACTTATAATTGTATTGATGTGAAACTTTGCAAATATTTGTTATACCGATGAAAATGTAAATTTGGTATTTTGGTGAGTCAAGAAGTGCGTAGTGGAACTTTTCGGTTGCTAATAGTAAATCCCTCGAGGTTACTAATAGTAAATTAAGTAAGTAGTTCGTTTAATGTGGTGTACAATATATGTACCTATTATTACCTATACTTTAAAAGTTTATTACCAGAGGTATTTATTAAATTCTGCAAACTTCTGTAAAATTTTGTCCGTTTCTAATAAACATAAGCGTTATAATGACAGGCAAAATTACACTCCAAAGTAAAACTGTATCAAAAATTACATGTGTCACGGAAACTGGCTCTATTGAGCCCAGTTCAAAGTTTAAAGCTTTACGCGAACGGTAGTTGTCACGGGCGTGGCCCGTCTATCAAGCTATCGATGTCACGTCCGTAGCACGTGCTCTAATCACGTCCGCCATGTCACGCAACGTGTAATTGTGCTGGCTTAATTTGTCCATAACAAGTTAAGCAGGTCGTTGACGTTTGATGAGATTGTGACCACTAGACTAGTATAGCTATATTATATACCAATAGCGAATTACATGCTACAAAATAGGAAAGCCAGTGCAAATGTTTTTTTCCTAAACATTCTAGAAGGCAGGCTTGAAAAGATGAGAAGAAGAGAAAGAAGATTACAAAATTATTTCAGCTAAGTGAGATAGATTGTGTCGTATGAGGAAATCAAAAGATTGGCACATGAAAGAAAGGATTGGCGATTACTCCACCGACAAGAGCAGATGAATGATTAATGAATGTTCTCTTTATATAACAATAAATTAAAAAAAAAAAAAAAATCTCTAAGTTATGATGATGACAAACTGAACATCTATTTCAGTTACATTTTTTATAAGAAATAAATAGTGACAAAGTGTTCAGGGCTGGGATCGATTTAGCATTTAAAACTGTCGTATATTTATTATCATATCACCTCCAAATCTCAAGCTTGGACATGTGACATGTATATCAAGTTATGTATGCATGCTAGTTTTAAGGTATTTATCTATGAGCCAGTAGTTGTTTGAAAATAAAGATTTTCATTTCATTTCATAATTTACGTCGAAGTAAAAGTACCAGTAACCTTAAAATTAAAACAAGCCACATGTGTACATCTTCATATTCAAATGCGTCACAATCGCAAAATTTGCAAGAAATATAAAGCAATAAATGTCAACAGCAAAAACAGGCCAAACACACCTTTAGTATAAAATTGTATCGATGTTATCCCGATGTGGCTAATGAGCGCTTATATTTTTATCCCCACCAAAAAAGGGCGTCGACAGACAGTTTTGACTGACAAACGCTGCTGTAGGTCCTTACCTACGCTTAATGACGCATTCTCCACATAATTTTGCCGTTGCCGCATACTAAGTACTTTTACTTGGTATTCGGAATACTCGTTGCGCGAACTAATTTAGTTAATTAGATTTTTGCTGTGTAATTGCTTTTGTTTTTACAAAACGTTCCTTAGAATTGCTCTTGTTTGTTAGCAATAAAATTAGGTATTCAAATTAGTTTTAAGATGTTTAATATTTAATATTGTCTTCGGTTACCGCGATAGTTACTCATGAAATAAAACTATGAAAACGGATTATATCGCGTATATTGAATTTATAATACATCCCGACGTTTCGAACTCTTTACAGCGTTCGTGGTCAACGGGTGACTGAGGAAAAATTACAAAGTGCAAAAATACCAACATACTAAAATAATGAACAATCATAGACTACAAACTTTAAGGCTGGTTGTACATGCAAAATCGGTTCATAAGGCTAGTTATACACTACAATTATTTTCAAGTAAAGATATATATATATACGCGATAAAAACTACGCCGGCTCCAACCCTACACCACGGACCCAAGAAGATTTAATTCCCTTCTAAATTGTAGGAGGGTATCCCAATATGGGACCGGCAACAAACTCGGCGGGACACATCTTTTCAAAACATCAGAATGTCCAGCATCATCCAACACTAAGGTCTCACAGTCTATGTCTCGCTTGCTCCTTTATCAGATGGACTACAGGATCCCAAGCTGGTGGTAGAGAAAAGCCATCTTCCCTATTAAAGTTTGGATATTTCTTAATCTCAATGGCCTCGCGCAGCATTCTGGGTATGTAACGCTTCTCCTTGGCAAGAACCAGAGGCTTATCAAACTTGATTGAGTGATTGGCTTTATCCATGACATGCTCACAGACAGCAGACCTAGGTCGACGGTGCTTGACATCAGCTATGTGTTCCTTCACCCGAGTGGAAATGCTCCGTTTCGTCTGCCCGACATATGATAGGCCACACTCACAGTCCAGCCTGTACACTCCTGCAGTCTGTAGAGGGGTATTGCATTTTACAGGCCTCAGGAATTGTGACATCTTCTTCATTGGCTTGAAATATGTTTTTATAGAATCACGCTTCAAGATGTGGCTGATCCTGTCCGTGACCCCCCTGACAAAAGGCAGAGTTCGAAACGTCGGGATGTATTATAAATTCAATATACGCGATATAATCCGTTTTCATAGTTTTATTTCATGTTTAATATTTCTTAACATGCATTAGTTGTGCCAATAAAAAAAAACACTGAAATATTTAAAAAAGATTAATTAATTCTTTTTTGGGCTGGACAAAGTGATAAAATCAGTACTCTTATGCTCACATACGAAATGGTAACAATGATAGTGATAATTTATTATACAAATGTAATAATACTAATAATGTTCTCGCTGGTTATGACATAATGACTTTTCATATTGACCTTTCAGTAGTTGTTTGTCTTAAGACAGCCTTTTTAGGGTTCCGTACCCAAAGGGTAAAAACGGGACGCTATTACTAAGACTCCACTGTCCGTCCGTCTGTCCGTCTGTCTGTCACCAGGCTGTATCTCATGAACCGTGATAGCTAGACAGTCAAAATTTTCACAGATGATGAATTTCTGTTGCCGCTATAACAACAAATACTAAAAAGTATGGAATCCTCGGTGGCCGAGTCCGACTCGCACTTGTTCGGTTTTTTTTATAATTGTAATTAACAATGAATCAAGTTAGATAGGTACCTTAAAATCATCTAACTCTAATCCAACATCTTCCAACTATGATAGGAAATTAACTCGTATAGGTATTTTAGTGTAGGTGAGAGTATTCTTTGAATTGGCCTATTCTAAGGCGATTTAATTTTATAAATACGAGAACAAACTCAGAAAATAAAACAAAAACAACATTGGTATATGGATACTAACGTATTGAAATTGTGGACTATAAACAATATAATTGTATTGTATGTTTGTTGTTATAATATAATTGTGTTTAAAGGTAATCACGGTCTATATCCCGGTCAATATAAGTCTATTGTGGACTATAGTCGTAGTAGGTGTTGGACTATAGTTAGATTGATTTACTGTATCGTGTATAAATACTTATTATTTACATCGAGTTTTAAACTAACTGGTATGTTACATTACTCTATCGATACCGGTATAGCATCTAGAAAATTCACACTTCACAACTTTTATAAAAGCAACAAAAAGTTCACCTGTATACCTAGTATTAAAAATAACAAGTATCAACGTAACAGGTAAAAATACCACTGAACGTTTGTGACGTCTTCGACAAAACGCGCCGATATGGCGCTGCTTTCCTGTTGCATGATTAATGCCTTCCGTTCGAGTTATCATTCATAATGTAACGCCGGATTAGCGATACGGCGCTCGGGTTAGGAGCAGATGGTACGGAACTCACGGGCCGAAAAGTCTTACCGTAGCGACTATTAAGTTTACGCGTTTTAGCGACTTTTTTGGGCTTTTGGCTTTTATCGTAATAGGTCCAATACTTCCGCACTACAACGTTTATCATTATCTATCATATGGACTTATGTATTTGTAAGAAAATGATAGAAAAAAACCGGCCAAGTGCGAGTCGGACTCGCTCACAGAGGGTTCCGTACTTTTTAGTATTTGTTGTTATAGCGGCAACAGAAATACATCATCTGTGAAAATTTCAACTGTCTAGCTATCACGGTTCATGAGATACAGCCTGGTGACAGACAGACAGACGGACAGACGGACAGCGGAGTCTCAGTAATAGCGTCCCGTTTTGACCCTTTTGGTACGGAACCCTAAAAATAACATAATAAAATCCGTATAATCTGTACAAATCTCCGTTAGACTTTTTAAATTATGAAATCCCAATAAAAATATAAATTAAGCAACTAGCGCGCTTAAATCCAATTTCACTAAAAGTCAAAGATAACCAGTCCCTACCGGTCTTCACCAGGATATACCGGTTCATACCGACCAGAATTACGGTCCCATTTACCGGTAGAGCTTCCAGACTTACACAAGAAATGAATGGTTCAATTTTCTCTTCCGGTAATCGAGCATGGAGCGGCGTAAGCCATGAAATAGGATTATTAGTGAAAATTAAAAAGTTGCCAGTTACTTCCCGGTTTTAGACGCGTGCCAATCTTATGTGTGGTTGTTTTTATTACGAGTATTAACTTGCGCACATAAAAAATATGCTGAAGAAAGTCGTTAGAAGAAAATTAGAAATGCAATTATCAATTGACTTGGACATTGATTGATTTTTATGGCGGGAAGAGAACACTAGAAGAAAAAATTGACATTAGGTACAGGACTTCCAATAATAGAAATGACGGCGACGATAACTATAATGATAATGACAGAAGGACAGAACCCTGCATACTAAAAATACAAATAAAAATCATTTATTTCCATTAATATCACAATCAACTTAGGTCTTAATATTAATTACGTTGTTCAGAAAAATGGTATGGGCAATTTGAGTATGATTAGGTACAACATATACCTTTACTAATTGTACCTATATACATACATACAACATATACCTGTACTAACATGGCATATTATTTTAGTATACTATATTTTGTATACCTATATTACTGTATATTTCAATTCTATCTTCTCAGGTTTTCATACGTTGCCTGATCCTTAAAACTGCCTGTTGTTACTTTTACAAAAATGTATTTCCTTTGTTTATATGTGCCATTTTCAATCAAAAGGGTACTTATTGTCGGTTGTCAATAAGGCGCTATTTCCATACAGCTTCAATTTGAAATCAACCTTATTGACAAGCGACAATGTGGTACCTTTTGGTTGAAAATGTCACATATTCTTTTGTATCTTTATTTATGTGGGGCGTCCAACAAAGAATAAGAACGTGTGATTCTAATTTAAAAATTTGTCATGATTTTAATCTGGTTTTGATATGACTTTGACGACCGTCTTGGTGACACGCGCATCTCACAGGCGACTTTCACCTCATTTCGCATACCTATACCAATCAGTGATCTATCTTCAAGGTCGTGTCAAAATAATATCAAAACCGTAACCAGTTTTTTTATCTGAATCGAGCTTTAGATGTTATAATAATGATATATAAACCCTATAGAACGAGCGACTGCACATTGTTCTCACTTTAGGAAAATATAAATTTAAATGCAGTGAAAATATCATATTTCTACTTACTGAAATAAAAACAAAGCAAGGTTTACATTAACTTAGTTTTCGTTTTATAATATGCACCCAAATAAAATAAAAAAACAGAACTGATTCCCATGTCTGAGATAAATCAGTCACAAAACAAAACTAGAAACTATAAAGTTTTTGTTTAGTCTTTCTAGAATATTCATCGCTAAAGAAAACTAAAGTTTTGCCGTAAACGATTTAAATATAGGAATAACTGAAGCAAAAGTTATATAATGTATAATTCTCCAGAAATACCTAATTTCGAGAGACTTATTTTCTAGATTTTTTAGGTAAATGCTACTTATCCCAGATTCGCGTTTTTAGCAGTTTTGAGAGTTGAAACAATTTCAGAAATTTTCGCTAAGTGCTCACCTATGTGTACCTCTCGCAGTTTTTTTTTGTAAAATCTTATGATTTGTCAATTAACGTTCACACGTGTCAAACATAAAATGAAAATTAAGTCAATTCGATATACCGATATTGATGCAAAATTACTCAAAATAAATGGAGAATTTTTAAACATAATACATATTGCACTTAACATATATAATTTAAAAAAAGCTCAAAAGTGGATAGTTTGATAAGCCAGTAACTAAATTAGAAATGGAAAAGTCAAATCAGAGCCCTAATGAGCCGATTTTACTTTAATAGCAATTTGAATATACCCAAACAAATTGCCCCAGCCTAATAAGACAAAGGTGAGACAGATAATTAATTTGTCACCCAAGCTCCCAACAGCACAAGATTCTAAAGCGTATTTTTAAAACGAACTGCACAATTCTATTCCCACTCAAACTAAAAATAACAATTAAACCGCGGGTTCGTGACCTCATACAAATAACAAAAGACAATCGGCACATATCGAAACAAATCCAAAAAGGAGTTGCCCCAATTAAAATTGACACGGGCAGCTCCCAGCAGCGACGCATCGCTAGCACGCGATCTCAACGGCGAATGCTAAACGATGCCATTCATTTTGTTCGGTGTCGCGCACTGTTTAATGTTTTCGTGAATTCAAATTGGACTGTTAAAAATCTTGGCATTCGGCGCTAGTTTTGGAGATTGAGCCCGATTTATTACTGCTAAGCGCTGATTTATTCTCTTCCCTTCCGATCTCGTCATTGTTTAGAATTTAGATGTCGATTTGGATTGGTGCGTCGCTTCGCAGGCAAATTCTAGCCTAGGCTATTTTAAAACTCCTAACTTTATTTAGAACGCAAAGTTTCTCAAGCAGAATTGAAATTATTTTTTTAAAAGGGGGAGATAATTTCGAAAGCACAAGGTGTAGGGTGCGTAATTAAAAGAGACGCGTCGAGCGACAGTCGTGAGGTGCAGGGTCTTATCGCCTGGGTTTTAATTTGAGGCTGGCATGGGACACGCGAGCCGGTCACGCGAGCGAACGCATCGACCGACGCCAGGAACAACACCGCACTTTTTTTAATATCCTTTATCCATACGTTATCGGCCAGTGACAATTCGAATGTGGAATTTAAATTTGGAGGCTCATTTTTACAATCCACAACTAGCCAAGTTGGACACTAAGAAAAACTGTCCATAAGTTAATTTAAACTGACGTACTTAACTATAGTCGTTTATTGATCAAGTAAATAGAAAATACTTCTTTGTCAGAATGTCTCAATCAGAAAATTGGGCTTTTTAGACACATTTTGGGAACCAATACCTATCCTCAGTATAAATGTGAATCTAATTGAATTATATGATTTATGAGAAAAACAATGTTGTGTAAAGGTACTGAAATAGTTAATATTATTTATTATAGAGTTTTGTATCGATGACTAAAATCAAAAGGCAAAATTTGTTGTTTTGTTTTAAAACGGTGTCTAATTGTCCATGAAATACACACGATGTTTTGTTTCTAATGACCCCTTTTCTATCATCAGCCAGTGACGCGAAATTTAAAATTGGAAGCTCTCGCTCCGGTGACTTGTCTATAGGCGTTTTCTATTTGTTTTTTACCGGGATAGGAAATAAGATTTCACGTAGCAGTTTTTTGGGACAGTTTCGGTCGCGTGTCGGATCGTAAATAATTAGTTCATTCATTCACTCCCAGCCCAGGACGTCGCGCCATTGTTTGTTTAGAACGCGTGAAAAACTGATGTCTTCTTTCGTTCATCGGCTATACCATTTTTAATCGGAAACGGTCTAATTAGTCTTTGTTTTTCTTCATAATACCTTGCAAAGTATTGGCAATCAGTCACTCATTTTGCTGGTTTTTGTGTCCAGTAATTAGGAAAAAAAAACCTAAACGTAACTACCTACGCACTCCTTTCTTTAAGATATTAGTGCCCGAAAGATTCTCTCTGTATGTTTCCTTTGACAAACTATATAAGTATAATTTAAAAATGTGTATATTTGAATGTCCTTTTTTATTGTAATGATGACGATTTAATTGTAATTTTAACTCTAATTATATTTTGTTTCTATGACTTAATTATATAAATGTATTTAAATTTAGTATTTAACCCCGCAAAACGGCATAAAGGATTTGGATGAAAGTTTGCACTCCGCTGATTTGAGTTTCCAAACCGTCCCGCTTGGCGCGCTGTTCAAAATCCCATACAAAAATAGACATAACGCAAACGCGAACGCACGTCACGCTATCGAATGAAATTTAAACTAGGGGTTCTGAGTATTATTTTTAGCTCCTTCCACTACCTGTTGACTTTTGTATGAGTTCTACATTTCCTGCTACCCAAAAATTCTCTGGAAGAGATCGCTTTTTAGCGGTTCTATTTTTCTTTAAAAATTTCTTTGTAGTTTTACATGTATGTAAAATGTATAATTTTGGTGCAATAAAGAATATTTACTTACCTACGAACGAATGAACGTACGTTTGATAAAATCATGGTTGAATTATTTATTTTTCTTCACAGTTCTCTTGCGTTAATGTACAAACCGTTCTTATTTATTCACTAATAGTCACCATTTAAGCAACTCCAAAGTTAATCTATGTTCACTGTTACTGCCACAAACTTGGTCCAGATAATTTATTGGTTCATTGGAAGTTTCCGAATTCTAAGTCCGTCATTAATTGGAGTTTCGCCGCAAGAACTTCAGATACACTAAGTTTCACAATATTTGAGCCGATTATTTGTCGCTTCATTGATTTACCATTATCTCAATGGCAACTTAGGGTCTACTGCGAACCACTTCATTCGCTTGTCTGTTTGCCTCTCTAGGTATTATTCGAATATCCAAGAGCGATAGAGACGCAGCGCAGATAACGAAATTTCGATTTTCGATGTTCGCAGTAGGCCCTCTGTGTTGGGAGGGCGCCTTAACTAACCCTTTATTAGTTTGAAACTCGCTGTAACTAATATAATATATTAGATGGATTGGATTATATTTTGTGCCTTTATACTAATATCATTAATTAATACGTTCCCTAATAAAATCAATCATGAAATTAAGCGTCAGCACACAATTTAGTTATATTGAAAATGTATAGGTAGGTAGGTACTTACATAATTCAAAATTATTATTCCTTCTTATTAAAAAAAAATATTGTTAACAATGAATTACTGGAATGCTTGCATACAAGATTAACAACAATTTCACAGAACCGATAGTAAAGAGATTTTACTGCTGATTTTTTTTATACTGGAACCAATCATTCGATTGTATTCTCATGTGACAAATATGAGGGGGATTAAAAATCAATCAGACGAACTTGTAGTTTCACAGAATCCTGGAGATATTGTGTCGATGCCGGTAGCAGTACACTATAGACGATTTATAAGTATTTAATGTTGTGTTGTCTTGTGTGGGGTTATTTATAATTCTTGGGGCTACTTAATTTAGATCCATCAGAATTATAAGCTCAAATATTTAATACCAAACACCTATGTTGAACATAATCCCATCATCATTAGTCATTTTTTTATAAAGTTAAAGTTTATTTCTAATGCAACTAAATACAATTATACTGTCATCTGAATTAAAACCAAACCTTTATACTTATTGGTAATTTTATTTCTAATTAATCTCATCTGTCATAAGTACTTAGTTTTAAAAATCCTCACTTGTTCCAAATAGCCCCATGCGACGGTAATATGCGTAAGGGAAATTAGAAAAAATAACAACCATGGGAGTTTTTATTGGATAATAGGGGAAATACAAGTGACGACAACGCGCCGTGTGGGAGAAGTACGAGGAATATGGCTTTTGATGGGATGGGATCTTCATACAAACAATTTGACAGCTGACATCTATTCTGTCAGATAACTTATGTGTACCATCGATAGTGCGGCGCCACAGTCATGCACAGTGCGAATGAAATTGACGACGATATTATCCTCGCAGCAAGTGATGATAAAGTGTATGTAATATTATTAATTGCCTCATTTAGTCGAAATATATAACATTCGAAATCACCTCATTTTTGTATTTTTCATCTACTGCAACTTCTTTGTTTCGTACAGTATTTACTAGAGGGCGGTCTTATTAGTTTACAAGTGTATCATCCGCCCCTCTGTTTATTATTGACTCTATACTCGTGGGACGATATTACTTTCCAACTCTTTCGGAAGTTTACTTTCATTGTTGACGTCTGTCTCCAGATTATTGGAACCCGCCGTGCTTATTTGTATAAGGGTTTATAGGGTTCAGTAGCCGAACGGTGCCAATGAAACCCATTCCGTCTAAGTATATAAGTCTGTATTTCTCTCCGTTTTGGACCCGGGTATGTCCTTAAACTACGTCGAAAAGGGAGGTATGGGCACTGTGAATGTCATCTCCCTTTGTGTGGTAGGGCACAGCATAGTGAATGTTATTCCAGATCAAGAGTAGAGCCCAACTGAGGAAGTACCTCCTACCTTACAGAAAACCGCAGCCAAATAATACTAGACCCTACTAATGGTGATGTGTTCCTGTCACTACTACTGCTAGAAGCACTTTCTATACTGTAGCAACAGTAAGCAAGATGCCTTGGTAAGCGTTGCAGTAACGTGTTTGCCATTTTCAAAATTACCCCGCTTTCGAAATTACCCCAGTGCACCTCAGGTATTGGTATTATATTTTGTCAACCACATTAGCCCTGATCTAATATGTAGGTACATGTTATACATGTATTTCGAGCCTTCGAGAACTTTCTTGATACCTGTCTAAAGTTGGCTCTTTAATTGGTTGTATTCGATTGACAGATGTCAATTTAAGCATTAAACTTATCATCGTTTTTCTTTTTAAGTAATACCTACAAGTATACAACCATAAAATAAATTGTAGTGTATAGTTTTGAGAACTAAGAAAGGGTATTGTAATGTGTATTTCTTATAAAATTTAGATACTGTCTCGTATCATTACAGAGTGAAATTTTAAACACTAGCCATGTATACTCTGCGTAGTGACTTTTTAGGTCATACTGAATAACTTTTATTATGAGACCAATGCCGAAATCGCGAAAAAAAATTTTCTGTCACATACAGATTAGGGGCATCACACAATAATAGCCGTATAACCTATAAATTCACTACACGTATTTCACTACACGTATGGCTATAGTGATTAAAATCTCACTTAGGTATATACCTAAATTAAATATTTTTTTCTTTTTTAGCAAAGAAAATTCTTAGTTTATTGAAAATAATTAATCGTGCCACGCTATGAAACCATCCGAGCGTAAGAAACTAAACTTGTCAGTTCAATTCACGTGGCGCTAAGTAGGGCAAAACCTGCCTTTGACTTAATGAAGAGATAATATCGCGCATCGACCGTTGCAGCTGTTATATGATTACTAGGACTAGGCTTACATAAATTATCTACATGCCAATTCAACATACAACCATGCTTCAATTCTTAATGTTGTAAATGTGAAATTGTTTCTTGACGACCTAAAGGCGTATTCTGATTGTAATATCAGGTGAATGAATTTGATTTAGACTTGCTATGGATAATGATCTGTCGGAGTCAAGTGACATTTTTTTACCAGAAATATTTGGGATTATACATCGATACAAAAATTTTCTATTGTCACTTACGTTTTTTAGCTACTAACCCGATTTTTATGAACTTTAACTACCTACTTTTTGTTTTATCGTCAACTCCCTGGGTCGCTTATTAATAAGATTTAAATTAAAACCATCTGTATATATATTATAACCACAGTAACTGAAAACCCGTTCGTATAACTATCTCAAAGAGTTCACAATCTCACGATCTTGCGACAAAGGACTCCACCGTTACACTACCTCTTAATTAAGCATTAATATGAGTTGCTACGTGTTGGCAATATTACACTGTAAACCACACTCAAATTAATTACTACCAACTTACATTACAGCAGCACTATTCTACAAAGGCTTAATTTGACATATAATAACTGTCGCTTAAGTCCTTCTTTAAATAAGCAGTTATATTACCTGAAACTTTATTGCCCCTAAAAATAGTAGCCTCAATGTAATAAAGACGTAAGTGGCAATTAACTTGATACTAAGAATAGTCGTTGTTATATCGAATGTGTGTGTAGTACCTACTAAAGGTAAGGTTGTAAAGGACTTTTGATTGGATTCATAGTTGTTATATTACAGAATCAGGTTTATTAGTTTGGCATAGTTTCATATTTTAATAGGCTGGAATGGTGTAATTAAAACCGACTTTTGTTTTCGTGGATATACAATTGTTATGATTTTAACTAAACATCCGTTTTATATTGATTTAAACTAACACGATTGTCACTCATAATTTTAAACTTTTTTCATTAATTAAGTATTTTTTAAACTAAACTATACCTAATAAATCTTACAGTAAGCTTATAAATAAAAAACCGGCCAAGTGCGAGTCGGACTCACACACGAAGGGTTCCGTACCATTAACTATAAAAACGGTCACCCATCCAAGTACTGACCCCGCCCGACGTTGCTTAACTTCGGTCAAAAATCACGTTTGTTGTATGGGAGCCCCATTTAAATCTCTATTTTATTCTGTTTTAGTATTTGTTGTTATAGCGGCAACCGAAATACATCATCTGTGAAAATTTCAGCGTCTAGCTACCACAGATCACAAGATACAGCCTGGTGACAGACGGACAGACGGACAGACAGACGGACAGCGTCTTAGTAATAGGGTCCCGTTTTTCCCCTTTGGGTACGGAACCCTAAAAATGCTCCCCAGGTCACCTTCATGCGTTATGGTGCCCAGAAGGCTGGCAGCGCGTCGTCGCGTGCGATACCGTTCGGCTGTAGGATGGCCGGCACGCTAACGGAAGCAAGCGCCCTCCGGATGACACCATTCAGGGAGGCGTGGCGAGAGATACGGCCCGCGCTTCTCTGGCAGGATAAGCCGTGGTGGCCCAGCTCGTCACATGGTGGCACATTGGAGCCACAGCGGCAGCGGTGGGGCTCATTGGTTTTGACCCCCAGTCGCAGACTGGTAGCGAGTGCGAGGGTCGTTCTCTCTTGTTATGATGTTGTGAAAGATTAACATCATAACCTAGTTATATATGAACTACAGTATGGAAAGAATGAATGGGCCCTGGAGGGAAAGTGCCTTATTAATCTTAAGTTAGCTCATTTTGCTTAAAGGAAACATTCTTTAAGCAAACCTACAGCTTTCAACAATCGTTTTTTTATAGAAAATATAAAAGGATATTAATACTTATTTACACAGAAAGATGATGATGGAGAATTTGTGATTAGGTAAGTATAAATAGCAGTTTAAAAAATATTTAATTGGGACACCAGTTTTTTAATAAATCAATTCATGTTATTATTATTCTTTATTTGAATTGCCAAAAGAAATCATTAAAAAAAAACCGGCGCACGAAGGGTTCGGTACCATTACGCAGAAAACAAAAAAAAATCACGTTTGTTGTACGGAGCCCCACTTAAATATTTATTTTATTCTGTTTTTAGTATATGTTGTTAGGTATAGCGGCAACAGAAATATATCATCTGTGAAAATTTCAACAGTCTAGCTATCACGGTTCATGAGATACAGCCTGGTGACAGATGGACAGACGGACAGACAGACAGACAGACAGACGGACGGACAGCGGATTCATAGTAATAGGGTCCAGTTTTTACCCTTTGGATATGGGGGTATTGGGTATTGGGTATTTTACCCTTTGGGTACCCTAATTATTTCCAAGTTCAGATAAAATTTAAGCACCATCTAACCATAAATCAAGTCAGACTAAGCTAACTCTGAGTTGCATTTTTAATGACAAAGTGTGGACATGTCATTATAATTGTCAAAATACAAAAATAAGTTTATAACGACACCACTACACTTCGTTGTATTAAACTCGGTGCAGAATTAAATAGCTTAAACGGACTGGTCACTATTGACTTACGTCCAATTTTGTCACCAGTAAAGTAACAAGTCAATACTTTCCTAACCTCCAATCTGTGAAGACGTATTGACAACTAGTGCCGTAAATAAAATGCTAACTCCGCCATAACGCTAAACAACGTCAGTACGGCGCTAACAAGCCAATATGGCTAGTGGTCTGTACTCGCCCAGCTTACTGAGCATAGGACTTTCTAGAACCAGCTAAGGTGTGAACTAATATCCGTAAGAAGCGTCTAGCAAACAAAGGCTGTTAATTAGACATGATACGAAACTTCTCGTCATAGCTTTAGGTTTAGATGATCTCACTCACATTAACACAGTCTTAGATCCATATTCGTAAGGCGCTTTGAATTGTGCTTAGGATACGTAAGTACGTTATTTATTTGAACTATGTCAAAAGCTCAAAGATAATAATTATCATCATCATCATCATCATGTCAGCCGATAGACGTCCACTGCTGGACATAGGCCTCCCCCAAGGCTCGCCACTCCGACCGATCCTGTGCCGCTCGCAACCACCGAATTCCCGCGACCTTCACCAGGTCGTCGCTCCATCTCATTGGAGGCCTACCGGCAGTTCGTCTTCCGGTACGCGGACGCCACTCCAGAACCTTCCGGCCCCACCGGCCATCAGTTCTGCGAGCAATGTGCCCCGCCCACTGCCACTTAAGGTTTGCAATTCTGCGAGCTATGTCGGTGACCCTAGTTCTACTGCGGATATCATCATTTCTGACTCTATCACGCAGAGAAACCCCGAGCATAGCTCTCTCCATTGCCCTTTGCGTGACCTTGAGCCTTCTTATGAGGCCCATTGTTAGCGCCCACGTCTCAGATCCGTATGTCATCACTGGCAACACACACTGATAATAATTATAGTAGATACTTATAGGTACTGATTGGCTCTATAAATAGTGAACTACTAAAACCAATGCCCAAGATATAACACGCTACATAGTTGTAATACTGTGACGCTACGCTTGCACTTGTGACATCATCTGCTGCTACGACAAAGGAACGCAAATTTGATACACAAACAGTTGCAGGGTGTACGTTAACAAATATTTTTTAGGATTTTTTGATCTAGCTTTCTGTGGAAATTACGAGTATCAACAATGTGCAGCAGTGAAAATGTTTTGTAATCATATTTTTAGGCCATCCTGTGTTCTCTCACAATAACTAGAGATCACATCACTTACTGGTTATAATGAGGCGATTTTGTGGTAATTGCGAATGGTAGAACCGTCCTCGTATAGCACCGTCCATCGTGTGAGTTGAATTACTGTTATGATCTACACCCGTCGCAATAAAGGTGACTTTTCTTGGAAAGTGTTAAGCTAAAAAGACGATACTCGATACAAGTTGTACGGGTAGTTACGGCTTTTTTGGATTAGGACGTTAGATGACGCCTCCTGAATCCAATACCGTCGCCATATGCGCTTGTTGTTGTGAAATTCGTAAGTATGTCTTTCTGGAACACGGTACATGCTTTCGATACTGCATTTTTCCTTAGGATAATAAGAACGGACGTGGTTTGTATTTCTTTATATTTTATATACCTACCGTGGAGAAATGTCCATTATGCCACTTCAGAGTACCAAAAGTAGCTCTTTTATTCTCCACAGATAGTTCAGAACGCCTACTCCGTAGGACGCAAGCAAAAGTCGAATTCCTCAAAACTAGCGGAGCTCAAAGCTTGCACAGCGCATGAAATGCACGTAACAGCCACCCTCTTCTTAGCTTCCCCTAAAGATAGGCGATGGCTAGGTCTAAAATAGACTCATTTATTTAAACATAGGAGTACTGAATACCTGCCGTGTTTAATTTCGGAAATGAAGCTAATCGAAGCAGAACTCATCACGACGGCGCCAGCAATTGCCTCCAACGTGTAATAGCTGGTAACCGCACGCTTGGTATGAAGCCGTCGCTCGAGGCAGTGCTGTGGCTCGAACATCGATTAGCAAATAATAATGGTGTTGAGAATCATAGAAAACAGAAGAGGAAAGATGCTTGGACACCTCTTATGACACGACGTATTTATCAAAAATATTATACAGTTGATAGGATAGCTAAAACGCAGCCAAATAACACTAGAATCTACTCATAGTGTTGTATGTTCCTGCCGGTGAGTAAGGTTGCCAGCCAGAGCTCAACGAGGGTGCGGAGTGTTAGGGTCGGCAACGCGCATGTAAATCCTCTGGAGTTGCAGGCGTACATAGGCTACGGAGACTGCTTAACATCAGGCTTGCCGTATTTGCTCGTTTGTCACCGACGTAGTATAAAAAAAGTATTAAAACATTAGCATCGACAATTCCCGCCCCTACCCCCAGATTGACGCGTTGTTTGAGCCCTCGCCAGCAAGACGTAATTACTTCGCGAACAGTTTGTCAGCCAATTAAACACCTTTGCTTTATTAAGAAGCCGCAGCGAGCTGTAAATAGGGCATCAGAAGAGCAATTTCTAATGAGTAGGTACGGGAAACTTTCCGTTTTTGCTGTTACATTTTAATTTGGTTTTTTGCGCTTAGGAAAAAGTAATTGGATGGTATTGTTTTAAGTTTTTATGCGGTTGTTGAAGCAGTTCACATGAACAGCCTGTTCTATAAACGGACAAACAAGCTACTTAAGGAGTTATAGTTCTTCTAAGCTAACTGCACTGATGACTTGGCAAGCGTGTGAATGCGCCATATAAACTCCAAATTCTTATTAAAGTATGGCAATTATAATGGTGCTGCCATACCAATGTGTAGCATTGATTAGTTAGTTTAGATGGACCGAATTTAAACTATCGTAAGACATAAGCACTAACAATTAACATACTTACATATGAGTGACTAAAAACACGTGAGTTAAACCGTAAGATTAGCTTAATGTTAGCTTAAATTGACTTTACCTATGAGGTTGAATTCTCAGTTGTGACCCATATAGGTCACACCACATAGTTTGCTAAAATGTATGTTTTAAACGAAAATAAATATCATATACAAAGGAAAAAATGACCAAGGCCTCCAGTGCCCGGGGCTGGAATCGAACCAGCGTCCTCCGTTTACGCGACAGATGCCTCAACCGCTCGGAGCCCGCCGCTTTTTTTCCTTTGTATATGATATTTATATTCGTTTATAGTTTAAATAGTAGTGTGACTACTTGTAAAAAACACAAATTCAAATATTTTCATAAGAAAGTAATTTAATTTGTTCTTAGAGTATACGTTTTATTCATATGATATGATATGATTTATTTATCTCACAATATACATAGATATTGGATATATTGTTAATGATTCTGATTTAAATTTTTGTGGTACCTCGAGCCATCATTTTCTGCAACAAGGACTAGGAAGAGAAGACTACGAAGGGGAGATGATGTTGAGGCAAAATAGAACCTGCAAACTCGCATGACTGGTGATTCAGCCTAAGCGGCAGCGAGTCGGTAGGGTATGTCAGCGTCACTCACACCGGCTAAGCCTCAGAAGCCTTGATTTACAAGGCTAGAATACCCGTAATTCTGCTTGACATTGTATATTTTGCCAAACAGAATTATTCTAGCCTGATAAACACCCGTTGGCATAAGATCCTCCCACACTAAAGCGGTCTCCTAAGAAGATAGTCTAAACTACTTCTGAATAAAAAAATCCTTAACTTTAATTAAACCTATCAGCTAGGGCAATAACTCAGCGCATTTACTCCTAAGCAACTGTTATGCTAAGTTCAAAAAGTCTAACTCCGAATGTGTTTTCATAGTGGTACGACCTTTTAGTTCAGGACAAAAGTGCGGTAAGACTTTGACAAAGACTAAAGCACGTCCCACACTTTTTCTACATAGATATGAAGACATTTGCTGCACCATTCATCGTAGCTTGGCTTGAAATAAAGGAGTTCAGATGAAATAAAAAGGATTATTGTTTTAGTTTTATCTTAATCTAACGATATAAGCGTCGGCGTGTAACGCTGTGGAACAGAGGAGGAGTGGAGTGTTTAGATTTTATATTTTTGAGTTTTTCGAAATATTTTTTTTCGACGGATTGCTATGGTTTGTGTCACTTGCGGCTATGGAATCTGGTTATCCGCATTAATTTTACTGTAAAAATATAATTTTTACCAATAGTATTTATTACATTATTAAGATAAGGCAACCTTCTGTTCGTACAGCTAAGAATGTGAAATGATGAATAAACCACATGATGATGAAAACTAAGCCAGAATCCCCATTATAAAGTTAATTTTGTTCTAATCTCTAAATATTGAGCTGAATATTACGAGAATATCGATTCGTTGAATATTTAGATATGTTACGTTTTGTACTTTGTACTTACTACCTACACCTTAGTAGGTACAGTTTTTAGTGCTAGTTCAAAACTGATTAAATCAGTTTTTAGTATATATTACTAATTAAATGGTTAACCAACGTTACTCTTATTCATGAAAGTAACTGATCATGATAATTGATACCATTTATCCGCTAAAACTCTTGTTAAATAACAAACCACGTCTAACGCACCATATAAAACCCCAAAGTTCATTAAAACCTACTCCATTCATCCCTGTGCCACTTCATCTCTAGAAGACATTTCGTGGTCTCAGTCATTAATTATATGCCGTGCTTTGTCCCTCAGGCTCTCGGGTCCATTGTGACAATATTTGGGTCGCGCCTTTCAAAATGGATCTACACAATGGAGAGCTACATAGACGGATCATCCTCGTTGATGGGAAAATACAGGTAACAAACTCTATAAGATTATATAAAGCTGCGATCTTTTGATAGCTTGAACTTGGTTTTGAACGACAGTTTAAGACGATTAACAATGTGAAATTAAAAATAAAGGATGACTTTTAATATGCTTTTCCAGTGAATTAAAGAGGCTTAGTTCAAAATAAAGGAGGATTTCATCAGATAATCGTAAATAAAATTAATTACATGTAGTTTTCTTATTAGGTAAATAGAAAGCTTAAGGTACCGCTTTAGTAACAGACGAGTATGTATAAAGGGGCCCACTGATCAGTCCGCCTGACGATATCGGAACTGTCAAATTTTTGGTCTAACTGACAGGCTGATAGTCAGTGGGCCCCTTAACGAAAACTCAGATGGAGCGAGTGCCTATTCTTAAGTTAGTTACATATTAAGTAGATGCTACCAAAGCGTTGGAAACGGGATACCGCCGTTTAGCCAAAATATTTTTCGCCAAATTTCACTTCCCAACAAACTTATGGCATCAGTTTCATTTCCCAAATGAAATTTTAGCAAGTTTTTTTACTTCGCAACCATTTCATTTCCCAACCCCATACTTGCGAAATGAAAATGACGTACTAGGTTGGGTTAGGTTAGGTTGGATTATGAAAATTTGCGAAATGAAATTTTGCCAAATGATAATTTGCGTTAAATAGTTTGGGAAACGATTTTCGGCAATACATTAGTAAACCGTTGGAAACAATTTGGAACCGGGCGCATTTTGCCATTAGGCAAACTGTAATAAATTAATAATTGTAATTGTAATCGTAAGGCCGGATCCGGCCTTCACCATTGGAGGGCTTCGTCACTTTTTTCTTTGATATATGACATTTATTACAGTTTATAATTTATATACATATAGTAGTGTGACTACTTAAAAAACACAAACCAATATATTTAATAAAATAATTTGATTCGTTTCCAAAAACTTGTAAATTGTAATCGTCTTAAAATAGATGATTAGGTACAATAATATGGGATGTTTGTATTTTGTAAATTATGAGATTTTTTTAAGTTTTGAAAGTCATCATCGCCAGCTAGCTTAAATATTCAACTTGAATCTAAATCAACTGCATTTTCATACATACATACATACATACATATAATCACGCCTATTTCCCGGAGGGGTAGGCAGAGACCACGGATTTCCACTTGCTACGATCCTGATATACCTCTTTCGCTTCCTTCACTTTCATAACATTCCTCATACACGCTCGCCGGTTTAGGGTGCTCTTGACTTGGCCTTTCTACAGGATTCATTTTCACTGCATTTTCATTAAAAATAAAATTATCTGTTAGATACCATTTTTATGTAGGTGACTATGATAAGATTTAATGTATAATTAAATATAAATCACTATCACGAAATTAATTAAAAAATATATACGTCGTTTTAATTAAAATGCATCATCATAAAGTACTAAAATCATTCGCTTTTACGACAAGTGATCTAAATTGGTATTGGTAAAGACATTTTATATTTTATATTGGTTGTTTATGTAGCTTCAATTAAGTTCAACATTTATTTGCATTGAGTTTAATGATCTTATATGTAGGTATCATCTTAAAGGGATCATTTTGTTTCATTGATCTCCGATAAAGTAATGTTTCTTGTGTAAGCGGATTAAGCTTAAGACTGCATCGTCCATCCAGTGGCCTCATTTGTGGAATTGTGTTTTCTAATAAACCAATAATTTCCCCTAATGACGGCGCCACTGGACGGACGATGCCCTCTTAAGAAATTTTAAATGGTCACTATTTTACACACACAATTTAAGGTCTTGATAATAGATGTTTTGTACAGATGTTTGTGAACACCTTGGCCACTCCCTGACATATCTGAAGGCGACTACACTAGGATCCATTAGTTTTTTATTAGGGTTCCGTACCCAAAGGGTAAAAACGGTATCCTATTACTAAGACTCCGCTATCCGTCTGTCTGTCAGCAGGCTGTATTTCATGAACCGTGATAGCTAGACAGTTGAAATTTTTTACAGATGATATATTTCTGTTGCCGCTATAACAACAAATACTAAAAAGTACGGAACCCTCGGTGGGCGAGTCCAACTCGCACTTGGCCGGTTTTTTTTATTTCATCTTCATTAACAATAAATCTGCTTTGACTGGAGTATGTTCCACAAAAACTTGTCCCATTTCCCGCCAAGGTGCAGAACCTGGAACATCGCTTGAAAGTCTAATTGAAGTGGCCATGTTGGTACCCCGGGCACGTTTGACAATTAATTCAGCTGCCATAGACAGGAGAAACGGGCGGACTAGCATTTCAGATTTTAGAGACAATTTTTATGAGGTATTTAAACGATCGCGCGATCAGCAAAACATAATAACCTAACCTAAATGTCCTGTTGCTCGACAACTACTAATGCCCAATACATGACACCCGGCAGTCACCTCTATTGAAAATTACTTAAAATTACATGACAGGACTGGACTGTGAAGTGCGCTTGGACATCTACCTAAAGGTATCGTTCGGATTCAGACTATACAATCCGGGCAGC
Source organism: Cydia strobilella (assembly GCF_947568885.1). Taxonomy (NCBI): domain Eukaryota; kingdom Metazoa; phylum Arthropoda; class Insecta; order Lepidoptera; family Tortricidae; genus Cydia; species Cydia strobilella. Next base: position 15,749,675 of record NC_086050.1, read on the forward strand.
AACATCGATTTTACAGTTGCGGCAGCAATGTTGAATTGCAATACTGCTGCAGTAATGCCGCCGACTGCATTGCTGCAGTAAAACGTCAAAAAGGTCATTATATCGAGACATGTACAATTAATTTTACGTTTTCTGCAGTTATGCAGTCAACAGCAGCATTGCAGTACTTAGTGTGACTGCAATGTCGCGCCCTTGTCGTGCCGCATTACTGCAGCAGTAACGCTCGTGTACCTAGTCTGGTACCTTTACTGTCATAATACAAACTCTGTGACTACCAAACCTTAAAGTAACATAAATATTGCCTCAACGGAAAAACTGGTTCATACATCGCATGTCAATGTCTCCATCTGATTCATTAGAGAGGTCAATTAACGTGCTTGCATTGAGAGTACTAATTTGTGCGTATTCGTACGGACAATGAAACTGAATCAACTCGCCATTGTGGTGTACGAGTAAAGTAATTGGGAATGTATAATTTTTGGCCGTATTTTGAATTGAAATCGAAAACCGATATCAGTGCATTGTGCTTGTACGTGTTGTACGTATTTATACCAAAGGCCCCCAGTACAGTGGTTAAGGATTGTCCATGTCAAGCCATCGCCATTGTGTACAGGGGGCAATGGCGGACGACTCGTCACCAGGTTGTCTATCGTGTTGCGCAATCGGGAAGCGTAGGTGTTCACACAGTCGCCCATGGCAATGGCTTGTCGTGACCCATTCTTGACCACTGTGTACTGGGCCTTATAATGCAGATTAAATTACGTAGGTACCTACTAGTAAGTGGTTCTGTGAGCTGTAGACCCCATTTTGAAAACAAAACCAAAGCAAGCGAAATGCACTGCGTTTGAGTTGACGCAGTCGCTAGCGTTTAAGGCCGCGTAAAGCTCATGATGAGGGTACAGTAGAGGAGAAAAGCCGGACAGACATACTGTCACAATTATGGCAGTATATATAGATCCTGGGCTGCGCCTTGGCCGTGGGATGCCACATGTGTCGACACTGGCTCCATCTCACGTGGAGAATTGAGTTCCGCTCGGAAACGTGGGACTGCCGCTGACCAAGCCCAAACATTAAAGCGCCGCAAATACTAGTTTTTAATAAATGAGTATGAGTTTGTGGCGCTTCCTATGGAAACTATGGGTCGTAAGTCGTCGGACACCAAAATATTTGTTAAAAAGGTGTCGGAACGCCTACTAGGTGTGTCGTATTTTATATTTAGTTGTAGTTTCAGTGAGATCCCTTTGGTCCCTACTGAACGTGTTTAATAGCAGATCTTGTTGTAAATGTGTGAATCGCTTAAGTATCACATTTGATATGTATATCACGTACGCCTTTTTAATCCAAATCGTCAATAAATTTACCTGCGCGTTGTATCGCAATATCGTAAAGTTTTTATTGCGTGCTCATTAAAAATAATATTCACTGTACGCTAACTGGTGTATAAAAACAAATACGTGAACGTTTCCATTTGTTTGAGCCCACTTATTTGTTAATAAAATACTGTGAAATTTTATTTTAATGGTTTAACCTGCACGAAAGTTTTACGATCAGCCCTATTCGGATTTAACGTGTTACGGTTTTGATCTTATTTTGACACAAATTTGAAAACCGCTTACGCTGATTGATTCATGCGAAATGAAGTAAAAGTCGTACGTGTGATGCACGCCAATCACCAGGACGATAGTCACTCGTATCAAAACAAGTTCAAATTCAAATCAGTAACAAGTTGTTAGATCTGAATCGGGCTCTAGGCTATGTGTTCCTGTAGTTAGCGAGTTGAGCTGAAGTCTTGGATGCCAGTTGAGTTTAACTTGACCTCCTGAACCGTAACCAATATAGACATATTGGTTACGGTATAGATATAAATAAAGTCTCCGAATATGTACCTATATGTAGATACATACATATTCGGAGACTTCGTTTATAACCAAGCGCCGGCTTTTAAATAATTAAATTCAATTATCATTTATTTTTTAATTAATTCTATTTAGTTATTAAGAATTTAATTAACCTTCCTGCCTTGAATCCGCCGCAAAGTTCAAGATTCCACTTTTTTAATTCAATTTTAGAATCTTTCGCTTGCTCTGGTATCAATATAAGCACAAGGTGGAGCAAATATATTTAATATAATTTAAATAATGGGATATACGTAGTGCAAAGCCTAACCACCTAACTAAATAATTGAATCACAGATGTTTTTCAATCATCAAAACCCATTTCAACGTTGTGTTCAATAAAATTGTTGCCCTACAATTAAACTTCGTTTTTACTTGTTTTTATAAACGCGCGGTCGCGGTACCCACTAAAAATAACGAGCCAGTTTGATTCAAATACTGATGGATTTGTTTAGGTTTTACAACTGCAAAATTATAAAACAATCAAATAAACGGTTGCATAAACCTTAAGATTAATCTGAATTGCATTTCAATTATAAGCGACTTTTAAAACATTTTGATTTATGAAATTTCGTCCCTCAACTGGTAACATCGTCAAACTTATTAAATATGTTAAAAACGGGTCACCGTTTAGTCGAAAAACATGTCGAGCGTTTTTCTACTTAAAATACGTGAGTGAGCCGTTTTTAATATAATATTGTCTTCGGTTACCGCGATAGTTACTCATGAAATAAAATTATGAAAACGGATTATATCGCGTCTATTGAATTTATAATACATCCCGACGTTTCGAACTCTTTACAGCGTTCGTGGTCAACGGGTGACTCAGGATCAATATACGCGATATAATCCGTTTTCATAGTTTTATTTCGTTTTTAATATATTTAATATGTCTGTGTTTCACGGAAGTTTTGTTATTAAAATCGTCAAAATGAGTTTTTGACGTTTCCTGCAAGAATGCAGTCGACAGCATTACTGCAGCAGTATTGCAGCGCGACATTACTGTCAATTGCATTGTTGCCGCAAATATCAGCAGCAATGTCGCGCCGCAATACTGCAGCAGTATGCTGGTTTACTTTGAATACGAACGGTACCTTAAATTTTACTTACCTACCAAATATATATATTTAGTAATATTTACGACTACTGTACTGGCAAAGAAATAACAGTTATTCAATATTATCATTCATTGTTTTTTTAGGACTTAATCCTGAACAAAGTTACAAAATGTTGTCAAAATTAAAACGCTCGATTGAACTAAGAAGTAAGAACAGACACAGACAATAATCGGACGCAAAAGACCGCGATTGTCTCGTGCGGATTAGGAGAGTGTTACTGACACAATGGCGTATCTTAGCATGTAGATGGCTTTAACGATACGCCGTTTTTGAATTTATACTAATCCTAATGCCTATATCAATATTATTTACACAATAGGTTATCTTTTGTAGTTATCTACAGTCGTTACGACCTTTTTTAATTGACGACTGTCTTGGGTAGTGTAAGTATTCTGTCAATAGCACGAGTAAGCACAATGATGGCCTGCGGCGTTTCTGACGAACATTTCTTGAGCGTGAAGCGTGAATTGTTAGACAAGAATGGTTCCGTACATATGTAGAATAATGATTTAATGGAGAAATTCTAAAGCTGAATTAACACCGCAGTTAACTTTTGTAAAGCGTGCATTGCACAGTGTTGCTGTAGAAAATGCTAACTGTTAGTAACTGCAGTGTGGATGCACCTTAATTAATTTCAAGAAACCAATTTCTAATGATGAAAAATGTCAAAACATCATTAAATGTAAAACACTGATTTAAACTTTCACGATTTTTACTCATTATTATTTACAACGACGGGACTTAATCGCGTAAAATAAGTATTAAACCCACCTCCGACGTTTCGAGGACGGCGTTGTCCCCGTGGTCTCGGAGAAGACTGGCTAAAGTTGACATCAACATCTTCTAGGCGCTCGAGTTTTTCGAACTACCCGCGTCTTGTCGAAAAACTCGCGCGCCTAGAAGATGTTGATGTCAACTTTAGCCAGTCTTCTCCGAGACCACGGGGACAACGCCGTCCTCGAAACGTCGGAGGTGGGTTTAATACTTATTTTACGCGATTAAGTCCCGTCGTTGTAAATAATAATCATTAAATGTAGATCTTAAAGGATGAAGGTTGAAGGTTCCGTAAGCCATGGCGGATTTCGGTGGAGCCCTAGTTTTTAAACTCTGAAATACTTGCGACAAATTAAAAAAATGCAAAAAGAAATAGCTAATGACATTACACTCAGCAGTCTCAGCATTGAAAGGTTAATTAAGGTACCGTTGGGATTTAAACAACACCAGAATTACTGCAACACGACATTACTGCCGCAAATGCCGAAATTGCTGAAAATGGGTATGGGGTGGGTCTGAATCCAAACGGTACCTTTACATCTAGGTATTTCCTACAGAACTCCAAATTTTTGTTTACCAACGCACAATGACGTATATAATCTGGTACGAGACGTCACTTCCCCGAAGTTTATTTGCACCGATAATGTTCCCTTTCTACTCTCGTACACACAACAAAAGACATGTTTTAATACTTTCAATATCAACAGCGCGCCGCTTGGGATCGATTGTTCAAGCATTGTGTGGTATTTACTGCCAAAACATTTTAGGAATCGATTTGTGTCATAATTTTGGCACACACTACATATTTTTATTTTATTTTATTAAAGGTATAATGAAAACCCCGTTACGGAGAAGGCTTGAACTTTTGGAAATTTGATCAAGTCACACTGAAACTGTTTTTTTTTAAACGCCGACCACGCTATAAAGGATGACTCACGTTAGACCGGGCCGTGTCCGGGCCGGAGCTTCCGGTGCTTATTTTTCTATGGCATGACAGATGATCACGTGATGCTTTCCATAGAAAACGAAGCGCCGGAAGCTCCGGCCCGGACACGGCCCGGTCTAACGTGAGTCATACTTTAAGGTGTGAGTTAATTGTCTACTGTGTGTATTTTTAGATTATTTGTGTTATATTTAGCAAACCTTCACTGCACTTAAAATATGTATTGTATTATACTGTGTGGTCTACGAAACGAATGCCAGTCGCAAGCACATAGAATAAAAGCTTTAACCGCAACAAAAGCGCCATCATCGCTGTCATTAAGAAAGAGTCCGGTATCTCTCAAAGGACATAAGCACCGCGCATTTTCTATAAAAAAACCTTCCCCTAGCAGTTTAGTTATGTCACTGTAATCCTCAAATCAGCCTCATTTAGATCATCAACTCAAAAGGACAGTGTAATGACATCGTGACTTCACCCTCAAGGAATTTTATGAACTTTCGAGGGTCATTATCATGATTTCGATCAGCGTTCCATCAAAACCACACACGATGTTGGGGCAATTAATCTATCTGAATATCTATGTTTTATTCGAGGGTGTAACAACGTTTAATAATGTTGACGCGTTCTCGGAAGAACGGATTCTTGTTATACACCCTTTGCGTTTAGATCCGTCATGTTATGGTGACATTTATTTTTTTAGGTTTTTTATCCAGAGAAGTTGAGTTATACGTTATACGTTGCGATTAAAGCATCATTATTTGCAGGTTCCATTTCATTGTTTATTTTAGCGTGCCCCCTGTGAGCCTGTGACTCTTTGCGGAACTCCTTTGGCACAAGTTAAGCATTTTAAGTATTTGGGCCATTGGGTCACTGAAGACATGTGTGACAATATGGACATCGAGAGGGAACGCAGAGCGCTGGCGGTGCGCTGCAATATGCTGGCTCGTAGGTTTACGCTTTTTAAAGCATATTGCCAGTCCTTCTACACGTGCAGCCTATGGATCAGCTATACGCATCGGGCATACAGCGCTTTGTGGGTACAGTATAACAACGCGTACAGGGTGGTGTTCGGGCTGCCGCGACACTGTAGCGCATCGGGTATGTTCACGCAGGGACGGATCGATGGCTTCCACGCGATCATTAGGGAGCGGTGTAGCTCGCTGTTGAGGCGATGGCGCGCCAGCTCGAATACCATCAAGATACAAGATACAAGACATTTATTGGTAAAAGTTAATGTTTTACAGGTCAGTAAAATAGGTAGGTACATAGTAGGTACAACATTTCTAGAGTAAGTATTTATGTCACTTAAACTTAATTATTATTAAATAAAACATATTTTGAGCAAAGCAGGTTCGTAAACAGTAGACAATAGGGTCGCATATGGCTTAACAAGTCGTCATTTTAATTTATAAGGTATAAATTTGCTTATACATATTAATTCGGAGATAAATTACTTAGGGTTAGTACACGTTTCAACAAATTCGTCGACGCTGTAGCATGCTAAGTCAGTTAACATTGTTTTAAGATTTCGGTCAAACTTTTTATCCGTTTTAGCTAATTTTATTTCCTCGGGTAGCAAGTTATACAATTTTAGGCCTAAGATCCCAAGTGACTTTCGGGCCTTTGCAAGCCTGCACCGCGGGACGATTAGCCGGTTACTTCTACGGGCCAGGGAATGGACATCCTCTGCACGTTGGCCGACCGGTGGGACTCAACGTGGCTGAAGCACTGGGTGCAGCTACATGCGATGCCCCATTATGTAAAGTTCTGTTATAATGTTATGTTGTACTAAGTTAGTTCGAAAATAAATTATTATCGATTGATTGATTGATTTTTTTTCTGGATCAATCAAATTATACAAACTAATGGTTCACGTGAATAGATGATACTCTTTACGCAGACAACATTTTTTTTAATTTGACACTACAATATATTATGTATATTATATTAATCATACTTCCCTAAAGGATGCAATGCAACTAAATTGTTCTATTTTAACAGCTTTATTTATAATCCTGATTGAAGCTACTACACGATAAAGACAGCGCGCGCGCGTAGAGCACACCGGTTGCGTATGCTTAAAAGTGCAGGTATATACGCGTGCGCTGAAATATTGGAACCGTGCTAACTAGCGGTGTGCTAACTCTCATAAAGTTCTGTATAATTATAATGTTGCGCACGTGCTCGTGTGCGGCGTCTACGCACACGCATCAGGTGTGCACAGGCCTTTACGCGTACTGTCCCTTGTGTAGAAATGTTTTGTCAATTGACACATACCACATTCAGCAAAATATAAATTTCATTTATTTAAACTTTATTGCACAAAATATATACAACAAATGTACAAATGGCCGACTTACGGCGGCTGCTGGCCAAACAGAGATACATACAATTGGTGCAGAAAAAAAAATGAATTTAATTTTCTCTATCCTTGACCTTCCGTATACTGAAGTCAAAATTTGATCTTGAATCAGAGTCGGTAAAGTTATAAATTTTATTAAGGACCAAACGGTAGGGATACTGCAGAAGCAGAACAAGCCGTATCTACTAAAGTTTAATAGAGTTAGACCAAGAAAAGTTTGCAGCGATTTTCGTGGCACCGCGCGGTGTCATTTTGAACGTCAAACTTCTATGAAATTATGACGTATAAATGACACTTGCACCGCGCGTGCCACCAAAATCGCTGCAGACTTTTCTTGGTCTAACTCTTATCATATTTGTGCAAATACCACAGCGCAGTGTTTCGTGGGCATTAGATCGAGTTGTTTACCTACTAAACACGTGTCAACTACAAGTGGTGAACGGTGTTGGTCACACATATTGGAAATAGTGTTAAAAATGCTATAGGTATTTAGGTTTCTTTTGTAGTGACTATTTGTTTACCTAAATAAATTTAAAAAAAACGTGGACATTGGGACAATGCGCAAGGTCACCTTGGTGTCTAAGTACGGGTCTCTATTGTTTCCCATAAAGTTTATATTGTTTGTCCACGTGTTCGTTAGTCATAATTTGATTTTTCTCAGAAACGCGTAACTTCTGCCATAAAACAAATCTAACTTAACCTAACTTATCTAAAGGCCTTACGAAAATCCTGAAAGCAGCTGACTATGGATGAGGTCTTGGTGGCTCAGTTGGCAGAGCGCTGGAGTATCGATCCAGAGGCCGTGAGTTCAAGTCTCAACCAAGGCAGTAATTTTTCCACTTTTAAATTTATTCTATTATTCCTAACTCCTAATAGTCATAGTCATAACTGCCCAGCAAAAACGATAAGATCTTACTTTTAGCCCATTCACAAAAGTATCACGATACCAGCTGAATTTCTTTCCGCCTACCGCGGTAGTTTTGTGCATTTTTAAAGACCTTGTCATTGTAACATATCTTATGAACTCCCATTGAATATAACCAAAATAGTAATGTGACAAGGTTTTAAAAGGACGGCTTCATGCCACGATAAGCATCGCCGCAGAAAACGTAACAGACAATTGAAAGCGTAATCGCTAGTCAAAACACGTGCTCGCCACAAAGTACCCAAAGATTGTTTGATAACTCGACAAAACCACTTTTTTAGGGTTCAGCATCCAAAGTTTTTAAAAATATGATCCGCAACGCGATTAAAATAGCAATAGCATCCAATGTCCGGATTTTACCTAAAGTTTACATTCGGATGTAGCTACTTTACTGTTGCATCAACTGCAGCGGCGTTGGTAGCTGCTGTATTTGTCAATTTGATAAAATGAGTGCCGTTAACCTCCGCATTACTATCGCGATTATACGTTCAATCCGTCACTCATTTTATCAAGGAAATTGACAGATAGAGCGCATCAAGGCCGTAGCATCGCAACAGTAATTCCAACAAGCTAAATCTGTCCATGTTGGAACTCTTTCCTTAATAGGTACCTACGGCAAACAAACTCCGGACATTTAGAAAAAATTGAGCCAACACTGTACATAGGTATCCTTCCTTTAAAATGCAGTACCTACTTATATTGGTAAATGTAAAAAAATTACAGATTGCTTGTTAATTGAAAAGTAAAATAAAGAAAAACATACTTCTTTAAGAATAAACATCAAAATCTTTGCGTTTGTAAGGAACCTTTTCTACTCCACCCAACTCGCACTTGGCTGCTTTTTTTACAGTAGATTTATCGGCTTTCGATCAACGCTGGGCACATTTGTGTCTTTGTGGTCCTAGTCCTCTTATCTCCAGATTAATCACCGTAACAATCTTGGGTCCCCTAGCCGCATTTTTTAGGTACAAAAGACTTCATTCAGATGTTTGCAGCACCATGTTATTTTAAGATATTGGATTTCGTAAATGCTACAAAGCGTGAATTTTTGAGTTTCTGATGTTTCTTATTGTCCGGATATGTTAAGCACAAAAATAATTTGGTATTATCAAACTTTCGCTCAAAGGTTAACTAGAAGAGATCCCTTTTCCTTTAGGTATCAGTTCGCCTTTGTACATTGCATATAATTTTGTTCTTATTGTGATTTCCACCTCTCATACAATAAAAAACCATGCTCCATACATGGAGGCGATCAGTTGAGAAAGAGGCTGGCTCAACTGGACTCGACTGGAAAGAGCTAGAAGTATAGCCGCTCAAGATCGTGACAAATGGAGGATTCTTCTGCGAGCCCTATGTCCCTAATGCGGGATAACAGGAATGCATCATCATCAGCATCATCATACAATAAAAAAGTTCACATAGGTACACCTACGTACTTTTGTGAAAATGAGTGACGATGTTGGTGTTCCTGTTGTCTCCAAATTACTTCAATGCACACTTAACGTTGCCTGAACTATTCATCACTGTGACCCAAGAACTAAAAACCCAAGGAGGGCAGTCTAGTCCAGGGAGGGTGGGGATGCATTGCAAAGGTCCTTTTTTTTAATTTATTAATTTTCACAGCATAACAGAAATCCAAAGCACTGTGAAACCAAAAGAGGTAATTAACACATCCCAAAAGAAGACCGTACATCCATTGTCGCAGAACCTCAAGCATTCATCACATACGTCTAACGATGTACTCCCAAAGACATCACAACTTGGTGCTGATTCAAGGAGCGATTTATCAGCTGCATGGCTCGAACAAGCGGTAATTTTCGGCCGGACACAGTTCGTACTGGTGGCACCGCTAACAAATGGCGACAACGCGGTTGAAAAAGAAATCTTGTCGGCGAGGGAACATACAGACGCAGCAACTGAGCTACTAGTTCGGGATAGTCACAATCCTTAAACACATACCTCAGAATAGGCTATTTGTTGTATAACGGTGAACATCTTCCTCAGAAACTCAGCTTATAGGTACGATGAAACTAATTCGGCGAATATTATAGTCGTATTATGGAGACAGAAAAACGTTCGGAATTAAAACCATTGTAATTTGTAGGTAAAGAGCTTTTAAATTAAATAGATTGCACCAATATTTTGACACGACATAACCACGAAACATCGGAGCAAATAAAAACGGACAGTAGCAGTTTTTATCGACGCTCAAATTACAATTGGTTGCATAATTTTTCCGTTGAATAAACGCCCATCATTCTCCGTCACGAATGAAAAATATTCCATTCGTTGCAAATGAGTATGTAGCTTTTATGTATTTACGTCGTTTTTGCTTTGACCATGTGAGGCATTGTGTTTTTTCACTTTTATATTTGTGATCACAACGGGCTATAAATAATACACGCCTACTTTTGCACTACATTATACCTATACTTTGATTCGGCTTTATCAAAACTTGATTGTTGGTGATAGGCTTCCGAAATAAAAGACTGTTGAATAATATTTTTTATTTCTGTTAGGTGTCAATATTAGGTCAAATAAATAATAAATGTTTGTACTCGATTACAAATAAAAATAAATATTTACGTTTGCTTAAGCTAATTAACACTTCAATCATTTAGAAAAGTGTTTACAGTGTGTTAATCCAATACGGGCGATAAATTGAACCAGATATAGAATTTATCCGTGTAGTCATTAAGAAGTTTTTTTAAGTTACACTTTAATTATGACCACGTAATTATTTTTTGAAAAACCGAGCAGCAATGTACTGCAAACATTACGAGACAACATGTTAGAGATAGACATTACGAGATACGGGCTTTGCTCAGTATACTTCTTAAGTCCTTTGCTAACCACTGTTTAAATAAATGTTTTTAAAATCTGTCTGGGATCTGTACCTACCACAACAATTCTTATTAAAAAAAAAGCATAACGCTTGTTTCTGGGTCTCTATTGTTTCCCATAATGTCATAATGTAATGTTTGTCCGCATTTTCAATGTCATAATTTATTTGGTTCAGAAACGCGTAATTGCCATAAAACAAACTTAACCTAACCTATCTTCAGGATATCCTTACGAAAATCCTGAAAGTTAACGGTTTCAGTTTTAGGACTAATAATAATATGACAAACATTATGACTTAAAACTTTTTGCCAAAAAAAGGGAGCCCAAAAAAATTAATGGCAAAATTATTTATTTTCTTTACTTTAGGTACATCCGGTCCTACTGGCCACATAACCAACATAGTTTTGGTCTTAACTTAACTGCTTCTTACTTTAATCCATACACGAAATATAACTCCAAGAAAATTAAACAGCCTTCATTAAGTACAAAATTAGACCATTTTAAGTGCAGTTAGTAAATAAAGTAACTCATTAGCTTATAATCTTATAAATATTTAAGTAATAGGAGTTCTAACACCAAGAGTTAATCAAACAAATTTAAATTTTATTTAAAAACATAGAATTAAGAAGAAAAGCAAAAACATATGCGGCGGGCGTATCATCTTGTGCAGTCTATTTGCCGGTCTATTTTACTTCAATTCATTCAATTTAATTTCCAAACATAATTTTAATCCCGTCCATCGTCTCTGACACGTGTTTGCACAACTTTTTGTGAAAATGGCGAGTTTATAAAGGAAGTTTTATGAATTGTGGAATCGCATTATAGTTGTCGGCAAAAACTAGACTGGTATTCCTATTGCACGGGTATCAGAGCCGAGCATTTGTCTATCATATTACGAATTTTTAAGAGTTTTGGAAGCAGTGATATTAGCTGAATGATTCAAGTGTTCAGTGTCTGATGTATTGGGCTCGAATCCTTGCTCATACAACTCGTTTCAAAAAACATAAAAGAACACCTTGATATTTTAAAGAACTTATTTTCAGAAACATTCTTACGGATTTTGTGTTTACGTTTATATTTATTTTTCATCACTAGCCTATAAACGTTATACTGCTGGATACGACCACCTTTCACATGGGGATTAAGGCTTCATTCCCCACACTAACCATCCGCATAGGATTGAGAACTTACCTTTCTGGATATAAGCAAAAAGCAGGCTCCAAAAAAATCTCACATAAAAGAATGCAACAAGTAATTAGCTGGTTTGGTCACTCTTTTTTTTAAACAAAATAGACATCTGAATTATTTGCAACAATCACTTATTATTCCTTAAACCTAAAAAGACTCATATACGGCGCGTGAGTTGTGGTATCTACTTTTTTGGTTTTCTTGAGGCAAATAGATGTATTATAAGTTTGAATAACAGCATTGGGCGGGAGATGATGTGTGGTGCGTCTACGCAGAGCATTGTTTGGTAATCCTGGCGGTTGCGCAAAAAATGTGGGAACTAGAGGTAGTAGAGGTGCAGTTAAGGAATAGTGTGGAGAAAGGTAGGAGAGAACGTTTATATCGATAAAATGTAGAAATAATACATAAATGAAATAAATGTAGAGGAGTTTATTAAGAACTATAGATAATAGAAGAGGAAAGATGCTTGGGCACCTGATACGACACGACGAATTTATCAAAAACATCATAGAAGGGAAAGTTGAAGCAAAGATGAAGAAGGGAAAACCAAGGGGAGCGTACATGTATTAAATAAAGGAAAAACTCAACGTCGTGTCGTATCAGGCTGTCAAAGAGAAGGCAGAGGACTGCGAAACATGGAAATTACTCCACCGACAAGAGACTTACTCTTAAATATATGATGATGATGATGATGTAGAAATATTTAAACTTCAAGTTTAGTCACGAAGATTTTAGAAATAGGATGTTACCTACTAATTGTGTAGTGTTTTCAACTACACCTTGAGACGTGTCCCCGTATTTTTAGCATTACCCTCATGAGTAATAGCATTGTTCGCGGCTGATGCATATGATCTTTGACCAAGCGATCTGCATTTTGCATGTTAAGTACCACGTTGTGTTTAGTGCTTGTCATAAATTTGATGATGCAGTTTTATTGAGCGCCTGACGTCAATTATCGACAAATAGTCCATCGATATCGGCCGTGACAATAATTATATGGCCATACCATACTTACTTGACGTAGCACTTAGTGTGCATAGACGAACCTATAGGTACATTAATTTAAATGTGCTTTTGATAGTAACACAGATTACATTGTTTCCGTTATTCATTACAGGTAGTGAACTGATGAAGATTGGTCAATATATTTTAGAAATGTTATTTACAGGGTGGCCAATAACTGAGATGACAAAGAATGATTACTAATACTTTTCTTAGATTATACTTGCACGAAATGACATTACAAATTAAAACTGAAATCATTTAAGAAATAAAACTATGAAAACGGATTATATCGCGTATATTAAATTTATAATACATCCCGACGTTTCGAACCCTTTACAGCGTTCGTGGTCAACGGGTGACGGGTGACGGGTCACCCGTTGACCACGAACTATCGCGGTAACCGAAGACAATATTATGAAATCATTTTACTAAAACCAAACGTATTATCGTCAAAATGTTCTTCTTTAGGTTTAATATACAAATGCAAACATTTGTTAAAATTAGCCACAAAATGTAGTAGTACAATTTTTTTTTCAAACTCATTTTTGGGCCATTCGGTATTGAAAGAAAAAAAACATGAAAGTTTGAATTACTTAGTAAAACCTGGAAACTTTTGACTACTATATTTTTTCATAAGGCTTTACAAGTAGGTACTTAGTAGGTAGGGGCCCACTGATTATCAGTCCGCCGGACGATATCAGCCTGTCAGTTAGAACAAAAATTTGACAGTTTCGAACAACTGACAGGCCGATATCGTCCGGCGGACTGGTAATCGGTGGGCCCCTTTACTATGAAAAGTATTTATAAAAACAAACATCATTTCGAAAGAGAAACTAATTGCGACGTTTTTATTCACCAAAATAGTGACTACAACTACTAGCGCGACACAGGATTCGAGTACTCGACTTCGGCTTGAGTATCGCACGACTGGGGGCCTATCCAAGAAGACAATCGTACATCGAAAAACGTCAAACGCAAAGAAAATATAATCCGGGATGACAAATACTACGAAAAGTCATGCGATACATTATTTAAGTTACAATTGGCGTTTTCTATCGACGGTTGTCACTTTGGTTAGGCCCCTTGATGTACTTGGCTAGCACTAATACAAATAAATGTCGATAGTGTCGATACCCAATGCAACAGTTTCCCATCACTAATTCCTACCCTAAAACGCATCAATTCAACAAAATAACGAGTCCTACGCCCATTCAGGCCCACATTGACAAAAGCACGCCAAATAGTTCGCCCCATTGCTGCCCCGTTCAATACCAAAACATCTTAACCGCATTAGAACTTGCAATATAAAAAGACTTTTCAAAACCATATCAGCTGTTCTATGATTATTTTGAAAACGGCGTAGGTGTATTCGAAGGAGGAACATTTATACGCTCTTTTGTTGTTAAGGTTTTCGTCATAATAGCTAAAGGAGGTGATTATTGATAGCTGTGGGTGAGCGCAGCTTTCTCTATGGTTTTTTTTTGCAATTGCTCAAGTTAGTGGTTTGTGTTGGTCGTTGGTGCAGACTATTTAATTTGTCTGCTTAATAAAATTCTGGCATTGACTGACTGACAAAAAACAGATTAGAGGAGTTTCGGTTTACAATTTCCATCATTTCCATCGTAAAAACATCATGTCAGTATGTATTAAATTTAAGTATGTAAGTAAATATTCTTTATTGCACCAATATCAATACATCCTAAGGGTGTAAGCTAAATTTTTGTCCTATGTTTTTAAGATGCCATAATAAGTAGGGACGATACGTCCGTCAAACCTTCAAGAAAAGAGAGTACTCCCATCTCAAAGGCCGGCACCGCACTTGCAAAAGCTGTGATGTTGCAGAAGATATCCATGGGCGACGATAATTGCTTATCATCAGGAAACTCGTCTGCTCGTTTGCCTCCTATATCATAAAAAAGGTACCGAGAGCTGAATATGTAGGTCATATTAGTTTAACAACTGAAACCGCGAATGAAATTTGCTGTTTCACACAAAACATTTCAGTTCAGCTGATTAAATCACTAAACTTTTCTGTTCAACAAATATTCGTTTTCACGATTTCTATGTGTACAATCGCCATCAGATATATCAGAGCGGCCAAGGTGCTCACAAATATCTAAACACGCCTCTATTGTCAAGGCGTTAGAGTGCGTGTTCGGATATTTGTGAGCACCTTGGGCGCTCCGATATGTCTGATGGCGACTGTACATGTGGAAAGGTTTCTAGCCCCTTACATCATCAATGCTTGATATATGTATCAACGGCAGCTCTTGGCTTCGATTTTCATATCATAATTTTATTTTGACCATATAACGAATACCTACGAACTGCCTACGAAGTTTTCAGCCTATTTATAAAATTAAAAATAAACTATACTCAGTTTACCATGTAAACATAATGTAAACCTTTTTATATTTCCAGTCAGTATTGATTCCAATCCGAAGGCATTCAAACGTAAGCAAGGCAGTGCTCTCGTAGGCTTTCACGTTTAGAAGTTCCGCTTCTAAGTCATAGATGGCGCCCTTTGGTCAAGTCATATCATTTCGCGTATTTCACAGATCTGGCCTATAATGTAATATTTCACTATATTTTGTATTTGTGTGATTTCACTTTATGGTAGGTACTTAATTTAATAATTCCTCGAACATATTCACATTTTGTCTGTTCACTTGAGCTTTGGATATTTGAGCGTAAGTAAATTTCTAGCCATACTTAGGTAAAGCCTGACCAGTAATATATGATCATCAGGCATCGACGGCATCGTAAACTGCGAGCGAAATCCATTGAAATGACGTATAATTTTTGACTTTGACTTGACTTAACTAAGTAACAACCCTAGTACTTCAATGGATTTCGCTCGCAGTTTACGATGCCTGATGATCATTGTCAAGAGGGCGCTGTTATTTTCATGTATAAGATGACAGTAAAGTTCAGAACAGTATGAAAATATTAGTTCCAGTGAAATTCCGCAACATGGCGCGTGATCTTAATTAGTTATCAATTTCAGACACTTTCCATTTGCTGTCAGACCCACGTCAGACCTAAAAGTAATTCAAATTAATCTGTATTGTAGGCATGTGCTGGTATTCCTAAGTAGAAACACGTGCAAATAAAATAAATTCAAATTTATATTTCAAAGGACTTCCTGTTAAACGCAGAGACTGTAAAAACACACGTAAGTACTTGAAACCACGATCTTTATTGTGTATTTATTTTTCATACATAACCAGTAATGTACATACCTACTTATTTTAGTAGCAGTTAAACGTAATGTTATACCATTCAGATTCAAACTACACCAGCATTAGTAGTAATTTTTTTTTCACCTCAGCAGCTCGAACAAGCCTACTTTCGTCACTCCCTGGAGTGAGGAAGGTGCGACTTTCCTCACTCCAGGGACTGACGAAAGTGCGATTTTCCTCACTCCAGGGAGTGAAACAAAGTAGCTTTTTAATTTAGTGAAAGCCATGAACTGCCAAATTGGTTTTTTTTTCTCTGTATTATTCTGTGTAATTCGAAGTACATTTTAACCTTTAATATGTTCTCACTACTGAGGTGAAAAATTATATGTGCAACACGAGAGCAAAGTTATTTTACATCTCGTGTTTTGAGTATTATAGGATCTTTCGCTTTCTCGGGACTCAAAATAAACACTCGCAAGAAAAACTGACTTTCCTCTCTTGTTGCACAAATAACTATATTCCTCAGCGAACTCGGCGCCGTCGACTGGACAAAAACGGCTTTGGACAGAGTAGCATGGCGGTCTTTGGTGTCGGAGGCCAAGATCCACTTCGGGTCGTCGCGCCACAGCAGTAAGTTATTTTTTACATTGTGTCCACTTAGGTATAACCCATTTACTGAGTGCCACCTAGTCCATCCACTGGGCCTTACTGAAAATCAGCGTCGCGGAGTGTGCCATGTGGCTCATACCGTGACACCAAGCCGAGTAAGGACCATTTAGCGCACCTTCATGTTGTGTAATTATTCTTAGTTTTAGTTTTATGTTGTGCTAATAAATGCTTTTTCTTTCTTTCTTTCTTCTTTCTTCTCTGGTATTGCAGCCCGACATTACTGACGCCTGCACTGCTGTCGGAAATAAATGTCAAAATCGATATTAATGCCCAGATTTTAGGCATTCGCGGCAGCAATGCAGTCGACAGTAAAGGCGCGCCGCAATACAGCAGCAGTAATGCTGGTGTAGCCTCGATCCGAACAGTACCTTTATACGTAAAACTGAACTATGATAATGTCTTACGCACTCAACTACAATGCAAAATAAAAATATTATGTTCAAACTGTTTTGTCAATCATCATCATCATCATCATATCAGCATAGGCCTCTTTTCCAGTACGCCACTTGTCCCCGTCCTGAGCTAATCTTCCGGATGTCCTCCACCCAACCAGCCAACAGACGCCAGGGGCTTCATTTATTCGAAAGCGGCCACCAGTCCGTTAACATTTTAGTCCACCTGCCATGACTGCCTAGCAATATGTCCCGCCCAACTATATTTTAGTTTGGTAAAATGACGAAACCAACGTCTTGCACCTTGGTGCGTCGACGGATCTCGACATTCCTTACGGAATGTATCATTCGTTTTGTCGATACGGGTATAATAATATATACTATTTATCATGTGATCCAGTATTGACAAAACAGTCATACCTACTAGTTATACATCTCATATGTCTACACCTACGAGATGTATAACTAGGTATGTCAGTAGGTAACAATAAAATAACAAAGTAACCGTTTAGGTAAATAATCAAGGTCGAGCGTTGTCAGTAAAAAGTGTACAAACGTGTTACCAGTTTTTTTATAATACCTGCCTAAACCAGACATGTAAATAACTGAATTTGTATATATTAACATCTTAAATATAACTTGTGTTTTATCAAATAAACGATTATCTTCTTATCTTATCCAATCTTATCTTAAAAATTATGGAAAGTTAAAATGTTATGGAATTTTTTAAAGGAACATTTATTTTACAAATAGAAGGCGAGTATTACTTAGGCAAAGATAAGTACTTAGATAATTAAGGCAAAAGGACAATTTTTAGGGTTCCGTAGTCAACTAGGAACACTTAGACTTAGTTTGTAAGTCTGTCCGTCTGTCCGCGGCTTTGCTTTTTAAGTGTTAGAAAACTGCAAATTAGCATGAAAGTATAAAACAATCATGCGGACAAAGTCGTACAAACAAGAAAAAACATTTGAACACGTAAAGGGGGAATTTTTTTATTTTGTCGTTGCAAAACTATAGCAAATAAATATGATTGGTTAAGCTGTTTTTGAGTTATCTATTAGTTATTTATCTAAAAGTTTTCCTTTTTTAGTAATAAGACGTAGGTATAATTGGTACAAAGCGCTGCAAATGTACTTTCTTTTGCATGTATTGTACATGATACTTACTAATAGTCCCCTTTCCCCCCTATGATGGACGGGTAACTACAGAACCCTATACTGAGCAAGACAGCATGGCCCGACAGCTCGGCCGGTTTTATTATTTTGTTAATAACGTCAATAAAACAACACAAACATTCAATATGGAAAAATAAATCAAAAAGAAGGCGCTATAAATTTAATATTCATGTAGTCTCCTCAAACACCTCTTCGCTGCAAATATCATCTGCAAAGATGCTGCGGCCAATGATGAAAAATAAAGACAAGATTATTGTTGTCATATACGCACGATACAGGTTTCTCGTCGATGCTATCACACGGAGTCTCATGACCGCTAAACCGAGCGGATGCTGCCCTTGCTCGTGTCATGGGACGCACGCAGAGGCAGCACACGCCAGGGTGTAAGGACTATTGAGTCGATGGGATCTAAAATAAACTGGGCTATTGGGTGAAAGCGACGGACTAAATACTGAGCTCTAGGATAAAAAAGCTTGACGCCTGTCTAATGAAACGGAATTATTTATTAAGATAGGTATTAACTTAATTACGCAGTGAACCTTTGGACTGTAGTTGTAGTATTGGGCCATTGAGTTGGATGGTGTTACGTAACCTTTTTTGCATTCACTAGGTACCTACGACTATCCGTTGACGATGACGTGACGTAGCGTAAAACCCAAGAATACAGTAGGTAGTTTTGCTACTACATAGTACCTACGTATTATTGTAAACAAGACAATAAAAACCGGATATAATGATATACATCTCTGTTGCAACTTTGTGTGATTATTTATATAGTAATTATCACGGTAAACGAGCTTGTAAATACACTAAGGACCAACTTTCAATCCGGAGGCGGCTTCAAATCCTGGCTCGTAGGTACTAATGAGATTTCGGAACTTTTGTACGAAATATAATTTGACATTTACCACTATAAGTAGCTTTTCAGTAAAATATCGTGAGGAATCCTGGATACATCCGCGAAGAAATTCAAAGATGTACGCGAAGTTCACTACTCGTATTGGGCCAGCGTGGGGACTGTAGCCCAAGCCTTCTCGCGTATGAGGAGGCCTGTGCCCAGCCAGTGGGACGTATCATTATGTACCCTCAGATACTCTGTACCAGTCTAGCAGTCAAAGTGGCCAAATAGTTCGGTACACCATACTAAATATATGGTGCACCGAACTATTTGACTACTTTGGTTGCTACAAAGTATTTGCTCAGGGTTTTTCTGCGTGACATAATCAGAAATTATGATATCCGCAGTAGAACTAGGGTCACCGACATATCTCGCAGAATTGCGAATCTTAAGTGGCAGACTGGCAGTGGGCGGGGCACATTGCTCGCAGAACTGATGGCCGGTGGGGCCGGAAGGTTCTAGAATGGCGTCCGCGTACTGGAAGACGAGCTGTCGGTAGGCCTTCAACAAGATGGAGCGAGGACCTAGTGAAAGTCGCGGGAATTCGGTTGATGCGAGCGGCACAAGATCGGTCGGAGAGGCGAGCCTTGGGGGAAGCATATGTCCAGCAGTGGACGTCTATCGGCTGACATGATGATGATGATTTGACGCTTAGTGTACACGAAAAATCATTAACCTCCTACAAAAATTACGAGCAGTTTTAAGAACAAGGTAATTTTTTTATTAAAAACACGAAATCTCCACGGAAGAGCGAAGGCGGGCGAGATTGCAACTTTTAATTTACGAGTTAAACGTCCGGTATAGGGAACAATATTAAATTGTTCGTAGAGGATAATCATAAAGCTTACAGCGTAAATGGAGCGTGACGTCAAACACAGGCGACTGTCGAGTTGCTGCATAGCTTTATTTTTATTGGATAAAGGTAAGCACGCCTCACCTGACTATCTCACCTGATGGTAAGTGCCGATGAGGTCTAGAATCGAGCATGCTTAGCTAAAAGATTTCTTGATTTAAAAAGATCTAAGTTATAGTAGGCTGGGAATAGATTTGCAAGAACAGAGTTCCGCTCCTTAGCCGTTTTGCATAACAAAGCTGGCAGCAAAGCGTTTAGTGCAGATAATCAGCGACAGTTACAATTCAACGTGAGGGTGGAGTGTAACGCAAGTATCCGCCTAGTCCCAAGGTGGCAGGACGCATAAAAATTAATTTGACCTTGTTAAAGTAGTCCGGTACGGTATCGGGTATATTGAAAACAATATTAAATTGTTTATAGAGGATATAAATTATAAAAATTACAGCGAAAATGTAGCGTTACGCCAAACAGAGACACCAGTGGAGTCTTGTTTAGTCTAAAGACGTTAAAATATAACAGTCAGTGTGGGGCCACCACATAAACAATTTAAACTAGAAGAAAAATATGGCAGCTCCATACCATTCTAAGTCAAAAGCACAGCGTATTTGCCAGACTAGCGAGATTCTTCTACGGAAACCCCGAGTTAGATATTTGACGCCTCGTTTAGTATAATAGCTGCATCCCGGGGTCAGCATAAGCGAAACTGCTTTAATGTTTAAAGGGAAATATTGCTTTGGAGTATAATACAGGGTTTTTTTTAACCCTTAACAATATTTTGCGATGACCTGTATATTAGGTCATACTGAGCACCTTTTACTGACACCAACCCCGAAATCATAAAAACAAATTGGCTGAAATGTATGAAACGGCCATTTTTGGGTGGTCCCACAGTAAAAGATTCTCAATATGACCTATTGGCTAGTGCCTACGTGCGAAGGGCATGGTGGAGGAAGTCGTTTTTTTTAGCATTAGAAAAAAGGTAAACACTCTTGACGTGTCTTTTTATTGAAATAATCTTTAAAAAAAATTGTTTATATACATCATCATCATCATCCTGTCCAGGCCGGTTTCGGCCTCGGCGACTGGGTTTTTCTGGTTAGTGAGAGCGACGATCGTGAGCTCTCAGGTGGCTGACGTAGCCTATTTTCGCAGTAAATGTACGACCACACTCACCGCAGGTCAGGTCAGCACCCCTTGTTTATATTACCAAACTACTTATGTAAGCAAAAGAATGTAAAAGATCGTATAGATTTATAATTGTAACATATTTGCTGTGACTTATTTTTCAAGTGATTTTTAATAAAAAGACTCAAGATCGCTTATTTCTAACGAAGTTCGTTTTTCCTCCGCTCTGTTCGTTTAACGAACTATAGCGGAGGATTGGCGTTTTTGGCATTTGCCTACAATTGATACTTACCGTTCGAAATGGGACATACCTGTTGCGTAATATTGTTGTTGTGTCGTTAACTGCAAGAATAATGGCTCGAATTAATTTTACCTCCTATATCATAAAAAGTCGTTGAAAGAACTGGTTCTGTTTTTACAGTGTGTTTTTCCTTACAATTTGGAAGGTAAAATAATATAACAAACTGGACAAGCTGGACAAACTGGATATTATCACGTGTCAAAATATAATTAATACGTGCCTACACGACTAGGTTTATTCTTTGTAGGTACCTAGTTATAACTTTAATGATATTTAATTCTAAATATATTTAGAATCACTTAACACAACTTTGGGAACAAATCAAATTATTTTATTAAATGTTACACAATACAATACTATATATAAATTATAAACTGAAATATTTAGATGTCATATATTAAAGAAAAAGTGACGGAGCCCTCCAGTGGTGAAGGCAGAAGTGGTGGAGGGCTTCGTCACTTTTGTTTTTTTAAATGACATCTATTTCCTATTTCTTATAAAGTTCGCTGTTGAATAGGTTGACCTCTAGATGGGAATAATCTTAAGGATAAAACTGTGCAAAACATCTGCTTTTCCAATAGGTAAACCCAAGGCATTAACATAGCAAACAAATTAAGGTAGGGAATAAATGCTTCATATGATTTATCCATTTCTCTTTGTAAACTTATAGGTTAAAAGTTACTACGAGAATTGTTAATTAGTGCCTAATAATGTCTAAAATAATTTTGACTTTGAACTTTGATTCCTATCAACATTGTGACTAGTTATATGGTATAATAGACAATAGTTAATTGTGTAACATGGGGGCAAAGTTGTTGTCTAACCTCTGGGGCTAATATTGATATCGCAAGCAAAATATTCCAAAATTGAATTGTTGGAGTTTCAAGGCACGAGGGTAAACAAAATTTGCTACAGAGTGAAACACAATAGTTATTTGTTTTACATGGGGGCAAAGTTGTTTAACCTCTCGTTCTAATAGTGATAACTGATAACGAATAAAGGATGACTCACGTTAGACCGGGCCGTGACCGGGCCGGAGCTTCCGGAGCTTCGTTTTCTATGGAAAGTATCACGTGATCACCTGTCATGTCATAGAAAAGTAAGCGCCGGAAGCTCCGGCCCGGTCACGGCCCGGTCTAACGTGAATCATCCTTAACCGAGCGAGTTAAAGATTCCAAAATTGAAACGAAATGGTTCGAAAAATGGACCGGTTTGCATTCCCTAGTCTCACAGCGTTGGTGGCCTAGCGGTAAGGCTCGAACCTCGACTCATACTAACGTAAAACTATGAAAACGGATTATATCGCGTATATTGTCTATTATCGAGTTTTATTTCATGTGTAACTATCGCGGTAACCGAAGACAATATTTTATACCAACGTGTTTCATGAAATGTACGAAACATCAGTTGATATATATATACCAGTCGCTTTGCGGTGAAGGAAAACATTATAAGGAAACCGAATTTGAAAAAGTGGGATGGCAGTCGCTTTCCTAAAAATAATGAGTGACTGGATCAAAAATCTTCCGGAAAACGATCGTCTTTTCTGTGGACATTATACATTACTAGTCTACGATTAACGTAGGTGGGTACATTTTATTAAGGCTTTAATTATATAGCTTTCCATTGTAAGTTTTGGTCTGTTTGGCAAAAAAAATCCAAGCCTCTTAAAAACTCAAAAAGCGCGGACTCACATAAACAGAAAAGTTACAAGATAATACCCTAAATGTATTTCAGCGTACAAATTCAGCTGAAAATCTGATAAAACTCTCTCGATCCATTTCGTGCGAACTTTCCTTTTATCTTTACCGCCACGCCTAAATTTGTACACGCTTATCGCTCAAAGTTTGCCAAATTCCATTTTACATTCAATCTTTCAGCAGTCACTGCACGATGTGATAAGGTTTTTTTCGTTTCAAAGATGTTATTGGATTTTATAAAATTCAGGAAAACAACTGTCCCGTGGGTTCTATGAGTTGTTTATAGGTAGGAGTTAAGAAATTTGAATTATCTGCCACTTCGTACAGTTCGTACCTTGTCACAGTAACAATCAATATGAAAGCCGCTTTGGATTTCCTTATTTTTGTAAATATAAAAAGTAGCACAGAACGATAAAAAAAAATTGAAAAAAGGAAATCTAGCATAATACGTGTTAGGTAACGTTGCACATAGGACAAACATCTCACTTACATAATGTAACTAAAATCTAACAAGAAAAAATCTCATTTCGCTATGTTATTGCTAACGTATTTTCCTTAGAAACAAACATATTTAGGTACTCAAAACTCAAAAGGACAACATATTTGAGATAAACAAAAGAAGTCAGATGTCACCGTGCAGATAGTATGACGGGTTTTTTTATAGTATGACGTATGGAGACGTCGAGCTGTATATTTAATGCTTGCTAAATCGGTATTGCTGGTATAAGGTGGAAATAGTACGGAGAGATCAGTCGTGTGGCCTATCTTCAAAATGTTTGTAAAATCGTTGGTGGCTCTTGCCTTTGTAGGTTTAGTTAGCTCAAGTGCTGGTAAGTCTTATTTAATGTATTTTTTTTTATCCTCTTTTTTTCTAAAGTTTCTGTTTTCAATATGGTAATTTATGTTCAACCCTTATAAATTATTAAGCAGTTTTTAAGTTAAAAGTTTACTTTAAACTCCCCAAGTTACCAAGTTAAAACAATAAATTTTATTCAAAACATAACATCAACTTAACGTTAAAATTAACAGTTCCTACTAAATTCGTTGGTACTTACCCAAAATAAAATAGGAAAAGTAAATTTAAATTTGTGAGCGTAGGTACATTTAGTGAAATTACAACGAAATTATGGTTTATCTTTCTGTTTTAGGAAATAAAGTTATGTAGATACTTTTTGTTAGTAAAAAAGGTACTTAATAGGCCTTCGCAATCACAAAATTGTTTTATATATAAGAGGAAAGTTGATGACCACATCACTATACAAACTTAGTCACCGTATATCCCTCTGTTAAGTATGTATGTATACTATTTATTGTACAAAACACAAATATGGCACAAGATAGGCAGTACAAATATAAATACAAAGGCGAACTCATCCCTTTGAGGGATTTATTTAAGGGATTTTTTTATATCATAGGGTTTATTGACATTGTAGCAAATAATTTTATTAACATAAGAGTTACACCAGAAAAACAACTTGCGAACAAATTCTATTTAGAAGCTACTAGGAGAAGTAATCATCCCAGTTCCTCTTAGTACATTTTAGGATTCCGTACCAAAAGGGTAAAAACGGGACCCTATTACTAAGACTCCTCTGGCCGTCTGTCTGTCTGTCACCAGGCTGTATCTCATGAACCGTGATAGCAAGACAGTTGAAATTTTCACAGATGATGTATTTCTGTTGCCGCTATAATAAAAAATACTAAAAACATAATAAAATAAATATTTAAGAGGGGCTCCCATACAAGAAACGTGATTTTTTTGCCGTTTTTTGCGTAATGATACGGAAACCTTCGTGCGCGAGTCCGACTCGCGCTTCTAACACCCTTCGCATGACTAACACCCTTCTCCATAAATACGAGTATACCCCGCCCGCAGCTCTGAATATTGCCCAATATACAATTTCCCGCCATGAAACAAAAGTTGTGATTGGTCAATAAAAATTAATTTTTGATCGGCTAAAATATACAGCCCGTCAGGTTAAAAAAAAAAATTCTACCAGCCAACATAAGGAATCAAATTACTTTGACACTTGTGGATAAAATGCAAGTTTCTCATCCATTTTTGAACAATCAAGAGAGCCTTTACGAGCTGGTATGGTGAATAATATTTTGTTATTGCTATGCAAACATTTTTAGTGTCTCACTATTGTTACAGTACCCCTAACAAAATGCAAGATAGACGACTCCAAATGCATCAAACAGAACACTGAAGTCCTGATCCCTCTGTTCGCTGCCGGAATCCCGGATCTTGGCATCGAGCAGTTGGACCCCGTCTCATTCAAGAAAATGGACTCTAGCAGCGATTTGCTGAAACTGGTCTTCAAAGATGCCACCCTTAAAGGACTGAGCACGTGCAGATTCAAGAGTATTAAGTAAGTTTTACTGTTGGTGTGAAAACTCAACAGACGCAGGCCTGACTCACTCCGCGATTTCGTCGCGCCGCTACAAGTACATGCGGCCGCCCCCAGTTCTGGGGTCTAGCCATAGTAATTGCCGCGCACCGCTACGGAACGGACGCCTGTTCGCGCATGCGCCAGCTAGCGGTCATATCTGTCGTAATAGACGCGTTTTGTTAGAGAGTGAATCTTCTGTACCTAGTACTATTATTTATTCTGTGACAGACGCTTGAGCGAGGCGTTTGGCGTTCATTTCAAACAAATGCAAAAGTATGTAAGCGGCCTTAGTGCACGCTGCAGAGATCTTTCCCGCTTACCGCTGATCGCCTCGCTAAACGCTCCGCTAGACGCTCGCCATTGAAACCGTATACTGAGTGCGGGGCGTTAAAAATATACATAGGTTTTAAAATATGAACAGCTTTTGCTTTTTCTGCAGATATAGGTTTTCTCGTAATATTATTTATTGTTTTTAAGAAAAGTTATTGTCTACATTTTTTCTTAATTCCTCTCCTGTAGAATCCCGTAAAACTATTTATAAAACACGCTATAAGTAAGAATGGTCACAGGACTAATTCGTAGCATTTTATTTTATGAATTTCTAAGAAGTCGCTGCGAATATAAAAAATTATAGCAGTATAGCATAAATTACCATGTTTTTTTAGGGTTCCGTACCCAAAGGCTAAAAACGGGACCCTATCACTAAGACTCCGCTGTCCGTCTGTCGGTCTGTCCGTCTGTCCGTCTGTCTGTCACCACACTGTATCTCATGAACCGTGATAGCTAGTTGAAATTTTCACAGATGATGTATGCCTGGTGACAGACTGATAGACACAGACAGACAGCGGAGTCTTAGTAATAGGGTCCCGTTTTTACCCTTTCGGTACGGAACCCTAAAAAGTGTTTGACACAATTGTGTTTGAGGTTGTTAGAATTGTTTCGATGATTATTAGTTGCCCGTGGAAAGAAAAGCACAGTCAGTGATAAAATCTTGTACCAAAAATTAAATTTTTGCCAAAAACTTATTCTTACCTCATTTACAGACGCGACGCTACCAAGTTGAGCGCCAAAATCCACTGCGATGTCTCCCTGGACGGCAAGTACGACATGAAGGGACAAATCCTGGGTCTCCCCATCAACGGTGACGGAAACATGCACATCGAGCACGGTGAGTGGCTCATGAAGTTTTATAGTATTTCTCTTCTTCTTCTTCTTAGCCGTTTTCGATCTTAGAGATGTAGGCCTCTTTAAATTTTTGCCCTTCTGTTCTATATTGGAGCATTCCACGGGCTATTTTATTTCCTGTGTTGCGACTTTTTTTCGGCGTTTAAAGCAGATGATTATTTTCTGTGCATATTTTTGACTATTTGTCACAGAAAAGGAAACTCTTATACCTGCAAACCCTGAGAAAATTCGCGTTCGTACTGGACAACGGTAGACAATGTCGTGGAATGCTCCTATTGCGCTCTTTGTACGCATTTCTATCCAGCTGTTCTTTTAATATCGTTATACCAACGCATTTTTGGCTTTTCTGGTTTCATATATCAATACAGGTTTTACCCGAACTTCGACCCGGAGGTTTTTTTAAGAAAAAAATATTTCAATAGGATTCGCTCGCCACTGACTTTAGAGAGCACAACAATTTCTATTCAGGCATGCGGTTTCTGTTATCTTGAAATTAGTTCACCTTGTTGGAGGCCTTCTCAAGCTGCCATCGCCATAGTTATGTAACAAATGAATGGTCAACGTTTCCAAAATGAGACATTTTTTTGTCGGAGTACGAGAAATATCAATGTCAGGGGCTTGTAGTTTGTTGTAGTTTCTAGTAATTTCCGTACCATTTCATACCTTATCACAGTGGCAATTGACAATCACTGTGAAAGTCGCTAGGTACCTCATACTGGTGTCACTGTGACAAGGTAGGAAATGGTACTTATACTGAAATTAAATTTCTTGACCGTACAAGGGTAAAACTTTTTAGTAACTCATTATTTTGTACCTATGTCAATAAGATATTAAAAACCTTGGTCACTACATCTTTGACCTTACTGTCACTATTTATTTATCACCTCATTGCGATGAAACCCTTATTTATATACTTACCCGATGAGAGCTTTGTATAAAAGCAATGATTTCAATTCCATTGAATGGGCTTGCTGATAATTCTCAATCATATTTCTAGATATGAGGCTATGAGCTAACAAAAACATTTCGCATAGGTATAATTTATCTACATCTTTGAGACATCAGTTTTTTCCAATGTTAAAAAGAATAATGCACCTATATTTGTTTAGTTTGCTAGCAAAATTAAATATTATCGGAACAATCCAAACATTTTTTACCTAATTTATTCAAGAACACCAAACAAGTTTGTCATTCCTTGAAGGTTGAGTCAAAGTAAAGTTTGCTTGTTTGATTTTATTTTTAATAGATCTGTAAACTTTCGGTTGAAGAAGCCGGTTTCGATGTAAATGACGTCATTGTTTGCCACCTTTGACATGCTGGCGAGCACTGCCGAGACTAAGACACATCAATCATCTTTCACGACAATTACCCCTTGAACTTGAGATGTCTTTTGAATTTTTAGTTATGTTATTTTATTGTATTGTGACATAGTACCATCATAGTTGATCATAAAGACCGAAGCACTGAGTTAGGATCGCGAAAATTTTCTTGATGAATAGAAGATGAATACTTAAAAAGTACAATCGGCGATTAAAGCTTGTATGAGAAGTTTATTTTAAACGCAGTTTATTTAATCGAATTTAAACTGTTGTGAAACATGCTAACATTAAATAATTGTACGGTTGCACGAGTGACTAAAGAAAAAAGATAATCAAAAAGGTCATAAATAAATGATGATAAAACCAGGAGGTAAAATAGTAGAACTAGTTTGGGCTCTTAATATGAGTTAAAGGCAAAACTGTGTATAGAAACAATAAGGTTCATACTTAATTTCTATATTGTTACTTCCAGAAAAGGTTGAGATCACCTTCGAACTGAGCTACAAGGAAGAAACAGGTGCTGACGGCAAGAAGCACTGGAACACTGGCGCGTGGACGCACACTTTCGCGTATAAGGGCAAGACCAAGATGGAGTTCGACAACCTCTTCGGTGGAAACGAAATTTTAGGTATAGTCTGCATATTCTCAAATGATTTTTACACTTAAGACAGCATTGTGTGCCATTGTGTGTGTGCGCCGCACGCGTCGTGGCACGCGCCAACACACAATGGCACACAAAGGCCGACCGCTCGCAGGAAAGACACAATGGCTTTTGTTTAACAAATTACCGTCTTAAGCGTAAAAATCATTTGAGAAGAGAGACTTTAACACCTTGAGATTCGCACGTTGATTACCTACAACCATATTTTAAAAAAAGATTGCAAAAAGGACAATACAATAAAAGTTAACGAATCTGATAGCTACATACTTATACATCTCACAGTTACTGAAAAAATGTTTCGTCTGTAAGGGTGCAGCGTAAAAAATAGTTTTTAATTTACTTAATTTTGCGATGTCTACAGGTAATACGCGAACGAGTTAAACATACTATTTTAAAATGTGAATTGACCTTCATTACCTTCATATTAATTTGACCTCAACCGCCTTTGCATCTTGATCGTATAATACATAATTATATTGATGCACGCGAGATTCTTAAGTTCGAATGCTGCACCTTATCACCCATTTTAGGATTCTAAATCATTTAGAATCCTAAATTTAGCAAAGTGTAATAAGCCCTTAAATATTATTACACCTATCCTAACTAGGATGCTAAATCATTCAGCTTGTCAGAAACCATCCTTGCTCCTAATTAGGATATCCGTACTTGCTACACACACACACACACACACACACACACATACACACTAATTACAAAATTATGTTGTTTCCAGGCCGCGCCGCCCGCGAACTCATGAAGACCAGCGCCAACGACATAGCGAGCATCACCGCCGGACCTGTGATCAAAACAATCACTGCCAGAATTCTGAAAAACGTCAAGATCTTCTTCGAGAAAGTGCCAGTGGAAGATTTTGTTCTGGAATAAATGGCTTAATTAGATAATTAGCTATAGGGAATTGTCGTAACTGGAGCGACTTCGCGACATATATAAAGCTGTCGTTTTTCGCCGATCTGTTTGTCAAAATGGCTCGTGCGACTGTCGGTTCAGTTAGGACAATAGGTTCCTCTTTTATGTACGATTAAGGAATTTAATTTCAGTACCATTTCGTACGGTACGTAGGTTTGCACGAACACTCGCGTTAACACACGACAACTTGTGAGTTGGATAGGGACTAGTATGAGGTGCAGCGACTTTCATATTAGTTGTCAATGTTGTCATTGTGACAAGATACGAAATCGTACTGAAATTAAATTATTTTACTGTACATGTCATGCGGTGCGTACACAATATCGATTTATGAAACATCAGGCAATGAAAACATGACCTTTGGACAAAAACGCTATTGTAGTCATACCCCGGGGATGCGGTAATGTTTTACACTATCCAAAAAAATAGGTAAAACTGTAACAGATAATAGGTATTTTAACATTCCTAAGCACATTTGGAGCTTAAACTATTTTTAATTCAGTGTGACTATTTAAAACTAAACAAAGTTAAGTAGTAGTCTAAGTAGTAGTGTGACTACTTAAAAAACACAAATCAAAATATTTAATACAATAATTTGATTTGTTCCCAAACTTGTTCATAGATGGCAGCACCAGTCTCTCTCGCTACAACGTAAATCCGTAAGGAGTTCGTTTAGGAGGTGCAAGCGCGCACTGCTTGCCCTTAGAGCTGGTCAAAGACGCCTAGTCTTACTAAGATGGCATATAGTCGAGAAATTCGGACGGGCACCGCCGTGGCGGGCTGGCCTAGGAGTTCATGGCGTTAGCCGCGATAGCTAAAGACGCCGGTTCGAATCCGGCCTTCACCACTGGAGGGCTTCGTCACTTTTTCTTTAATATATGACATCTATTACAATTTTTAAACAAAGTTATAAATACCTTCACGATTCATTCCCGCTCCCAAAACCCCAGGGCATGCTAAAATTGATTCTGCTTTATCGCAAAACTAGGAGATCTAAGCGTAAACCTAAATATGGAAACAATTATAATTGCGACTCGAAAGTCTGCCCGATTTATGTAGTAATCCTACACGATCCGATCGGATAACTGGGTTTAACCTTGGAAATACAAA
Organism: Cydia strobilella; assembly: GCF_947568885.1. Lineage (NCBI taxonomy): Eukaryota > Metazoa > Arthropoda > Insecta > Lepidoptera > Tortricidae > Cydia > Cydia strobilella. The sequence continues at coordinate 15,780,619 of NC_086050.1, forward strand.
AAATGCCATTTGAATTTGAAATCAATATTGAAGGAAATATGGTTGAATTTCTTTTGTTTTGAAATCGAACGAAACAAAAGATATGTAGCTCTGTTACATTTAAAAATAGTTTTAATTACATTGAAGTAATTAGTATTACTGGAAGGACCGTGGACCTTACAAGGTAAAAATAATGACAACTAGTGGAGTGCATTTAGTCAGGGAGATGAAGTGGACACAATGGTTAATTTCTTCTCAATGACAAAGATGTCACAAGCTGTATGTAAATTACAAATAGCCAGACTTAAGGGCCGATATAGGACTGCATTCCAACTAAACTTTGCAGTCGAAATGCAGTTGGTATATACCTCTGCCCTTCCGCGAAATATGAAGATCGAAATTTCTTTATCCGCCTCTCTATCGCTCGACTCTGCAAGAGCGAAAGAGAGGCAGATAACGAAATTTGGATTTTCGTTTTTCGCGGGTCTTTAGACCCTTAGTTTCTGCATGTCTGTATAGTATAAAGCAATGCTGTTATGTACATTCTGTTTTTTTTTTTTCTTCACTATAATGTACTACGCCATAGTCGCCATACATTTTATATGCAAGAAACAAATAAGTGTGCAATAGTATTTCCTATGGGCAGTACTTGATAGTAAAAAAAAGACTGTATGTAGTACACTCGAGGTTTCAAGTACTAAACTCGTGTAAATCGGACGGTATTCTTGGTACTTGCCGAGAACTGAAATGAGATATGTCAAGACGGTTTTTTATATATTTTTTTATGATTAAAAACTTTTGAAAACTTCTTTTTTATTTATTTTGATAAATTCAATTAACTACTACAATGTATGTATAGGTACATAATATGTGACATTCTCAATCAAAAGGGTACTTATTGTCGGTTGTCAATAAGGCGCTATTTCCATATAGCTTTAATTTGAAATCAACCTTATCGACAAGCGACAATGTGGTACCTTTTGGTTGAAAACGTCACATATATACGATTTAAGTACAGAGACATGAACTTGATTAAGACAGGTAGGAGTACCTTACCATCATTCATTAGGGGCCCACCGATTACCAGTCCGCCTGCAGTCTCTGGCCTGTCAGTTGTTCGAAACTGTCAACTTTTTGTTCTAACTGACAGGATGATATCGTCTGGCGGACTGGTAATGAGTGGGCCCCTTTAGTCTCATTTTAAAGGTGACAAACTAAATAAATTAAAGAATAAATAAATAATAAGGACATATGTGGCGTTTTCAACCAAAAGGTACCACATTGTCGCTTGTTGATAAGGTTGATTTCTAATTGAAGCTATATGAAAATAATGCCTTACTGACAAGCGACAATAAGTAACCTACGACCACTGGATCACTAGTACAGTGTTCTACCAAGCCAAGCAAGCATGCGCAAGTGCTTTCTAAGCTTTCTAGCATCGCTCGCAGACGTTTCTGCTTGATACAAAATTAATAAATTGACTATGACTAATCCCAACAGCAAGCTCAAGAAGGCTTGTGTTGTGGATATTGAGACAACAATGTATATATACACGGTGTTATTACACTTGAGCCACTGAAAACCTGAGACACCCCAACAGATTTTTTTTAATTTTATACTCATCTTGAGTATTTATTATTTAATCCGGTAAATATAAAAAAAAATAGTTGTTTAGTTTTCTTAACAATTCTATTCGACTGGTAATTCTACACACGATACTTCGTCGTTTTAGTGACATCAAACAATTGCTAGTTACCATCGTCAAGACTGTTATAGTTAACGCTAACTCTGCTGAGCTCGTTCACTTACCTGTACTAACAATGGCATTCTGTTAAACAAAAGCCATTATTTATTTTGTGTGAGCGCGTGGCCTTTCTGCCTGAGCGCGTGGCCATTGTGTGTGAGCCTCAGGCACAAAGGCCACGCGCTCACATAAAAGAAAAAATGGCTTTTGTTTAACATAATGCCATTGTTAGTACAGGTAAGTGAACGAGCTCAGTAGAGATAGCGTTAACTATAACTGACCATTTGCATACCTTACTGCAACGAGATAAGGTTTACCAATGGCCAGTTAAGGGTGTTGCTCATTGACAAATAACGTGTCAAATGCTAGTTATTGATATTGTTGCATTACAAACTTGTAGACTGACATGTAAAAAAAATTTTTTACAATATAAACAAACTGTCTTTAGGTTTTCAGTAGGTCATGAAACACCGTGAATAATATATAATATGCAAATACTTAAATACATAGAAAATATCTTCGGCTATCGGACTATCGGCTTCATAGGCATAGGCAGGGCTAACGACTAGGCCAGATCAATCGTCAAACCAGCCGGTGTCGGTCGGTGCTAGTATATGGGAGTAGTATCGATAATTAAGTTTATCGATATAGGTACGACTCTCTACCTGTCATTGAATTTTGCCCTCTAAAATCCGACATCTGTACGATATTAACGAGTGCTCCGGTGACCAAGAACTGAATTGTGCGTAACATCCATCCATAACGTGATCCTTCTAGTTTCATAATGTGAAGTCTACCTTGACTTAAGTAATCAGCACCCAAAAATATAGCTAAAAACACTTAATATAAAGAGTATAATAGATATTTAAATTCGGGACTAAATAAACTAGTGCAATGCAGGTTGCAGCACTGTTGCCGACTGCATTGTTGCAGGAAATGTCAAAATAAAAGTTGATACCTGGATATTTGATTTCGCTGAAGCAATGCAATTGTCAACATACATAGCTACACAGCAATCTCCTAAGGTAAAAATATTCCAAAATTTGCTAGTGAAGTTCGAATCCAGTGTGAAATAGAGTTGATTTCGTTTTCTTTGAAAATACAACAGTACAAACAAATACAACTCAATTCAAAATCAAATTCAAAATTCAGTAAATTTAACAGAACTTAAGAGAGATAGAAAGATACTAAAAATTTATATTTTTAATACAGTTGCTCAAAAAGTGCTACTTTACGTAGCTGTTTAGCGTGCGGAAAGTTGGTTTTCGCGAACTAGTGCTTTTTACTTTTCCAATTTTTTTTAATTTATTCTTGTTCCAATTCATGACTACTTATTGTTGAGTGTTAATATTAGTTTCCTTTAAACGTCGTAACATAAAAACCTACTGTTAATGTAAGAATACGAAAAGTATGCATATTTCATATTTTATTACTTACCTCTTCATCATTATAAGTATTACAACGCGTTTATTTTTTAATGTTGAAAAACCGTTCTTAATAAGTTGTCTGAATGGAACGGAACGCCTGTCAAAGAAGAGGAGTATTTTCTTACTACAAGAATGTTTTAAGTTTCCAAAGGCAACATTCGATATTGTTTTTATAAATATACGATACACAAATAATCGTAATTAACGATATTTGGGTAATAATAGTACAATGTTTTATATTTACAATTGTTTCTGTCTTATAGAACATGCATTAAAAAAAAAACTTTCATTGAAGTGGGTTCAATAATAATAACACCCAGCTAAAAAAACGCCTCTTCATAATGTCAAAGTCAATGATGTCACATAATTAATAATATAAAAGTTTCGAATTCCTTACTTGTTGTTTTTCTTATTTTTTCGCAACTGTATTAAAAAACGTCGTTCGATACACGCGCGGAAATGTTATTCTTCACTCGTCCCGAGTCTTGCCACTCGCCTGCGGCTCGTTGCAAGATATCTCGGTACTCGTGAAGTAATGACATACTTTCCGCACTAGCATCGAAATGTACTATTACTTTATTATGGAAAACAAGACAAGAGGGATCAGAACTGGTTATTTTAATTATGTGACGTAATTCTACGATGTCCAGCATATTTTAATGTTAATCAAACCAGTCCACGTATAAAGTTAAATATTTTGATGACATCAGTCGTGTGAGGATCTTGGTACAAGATGTTTGTGTACTTTATAGTAGCCGTTACTGTGATAGGTTTAGTGAGTTCAAGTGCAGGTAAGATTTAAAACTATTTTTAACTGATCTCCGATAAAGGGTCAGGTTTTGTTACCTAATAACTGTAATTTTTTAACTAAGTTAAAACTCAAGAGTTTTAAATTTAATCAGCCTCAAAACTCTCACGGAAGGATTAGGTACATAATTTTTTGATAAAATTATTTAAAAAGTATTAAATTATAACTTCTAGTAACGTATCCAAACTAGGGAATGCTCCCGGTACTGAATAATATATCTTAGTTTATGTAAGACCATTATTTGAATGAACCAATGCTAACGCAAAATATTTTTATTTATATGAAAAAACAGACGAAGAAAAAACCGAAAAGAACATTAGTATGGATACTTCATTCATAGTTATAGTATTGAACTATAATGGTTTTACGGAAGCTCATTTTGTTACCTCAGCAGATTGCCCTTGCGATGATTATCAAAACATACATTGTGAGTTATCATCTTCATTTCAGTACCCCTAACGAAATGTAAAGCGGAAGACTCAGAATGCATCAAAAAGAACACTGAAGTTCTCACTCCCCTGTTCGGTGCCGGCATCCCCGAGTTGGGCATAGAACAATTGGATCCCGTGGTCTTCAAGAAGATCGATTCCAGTACTAACTTCTTGGACCTCACCTTTAAAGACCTTACGGTTACAGGACTTAATTCCTGCAGATTCAAGACTATTAAGTAAGTTTTATTTATCATTATGGATTTTAGGGAATCAAATTCAGTACACTGTAGTGGTCTCATTCTCCTGTTTGGCGCCAGTATCCTCGAGTATAGAATAATTGGCACAACACGACAAGAGCTGCTGCATTGTTTGAACGTATATCCATTAAAATATATTAAGTTTTATGATATATGTGCAAAATTTGGATCATATCCGTTGATATTTTTCATAGTGTGCCATGATTTTTTATCTTATTCTTTGCATACTGGCTACATATTTGCAAACGACAAATTATTAACTAAACGTTGGTATTTGGGTCAAACACATTTTAAAAATAGGTCACTTCTGTGAGTACAATTTAAAAAGTTGACGACTCTGGTACATTACATATCCCGTTTTTCTTAATTGAGTCCCAAGTACAGAAAATTTTTATCCCGACTGTATGGGTGTATAAAAAAAATAGATTCCCTTAACTTTGCGGTATCTACAAGAAAGACGCGAACGAGTTAAAGCATGTTTGAATTTACAGAAACAACAAGATTAAGCAGGTGCTATCAGCCAAAATCCATTGTGATGCCGTCCTAGATGGCCAATACACAATGAAGGGGACAGTCTTCCTACTCCCTGTTACTGGCGACGGAAAAGCCCACATTGAACACAGTAGGTACCAGAAAACTATCCACCTACGAACGTCCCACTGCTGGGCACAAATCTCTTCTTTGTACTAGAGTGAATATTTTGTGAAATTCTTAACTGATGTATGATGTGTATGGTCTCTTTAAAATGTTTTTTGAGTATTTTAGAAGCTCGATATGTAACATTCGGACATCTTAAAACAAATCAACTATACCAGCCGTGGTTTGAACTCACTACCTCTGATTTGGAAGCTGCGTGCACTCCACGCTCCGAAATTTGCACATTTTGTAAGCTTCAGAATGGAATATACTCGTTTAGTGGCCATCAGATATATAAGAGCGGCTAAGGTGTTCAGAAATATCTGAACAAATCCTTTATTACCAAAACGTGAATGACATTCAGATATTTTTGAGTTCCTTGGCAGCTTCGATATATCCGACGGCAACTGTACCATGTCGATCCAAAAACCCTTTTCAATGGACATCGATTAGAGACCACAAAGATGCATTAAAAAGTCAACTTATAAATTTCAGAGAAAATTGAGATTAATTTCGACTTGAAATACGAAGAAGAGACCGGCCCTGACGGCAAACAGCACTGGAAGACCGGCCAATGGACGCATGACTTCAAATATTTGGGAGAAACTGTATTGGATTTTGACAACTTGTTCGGTGGAAATGAAGTTTTGGGTAATTTCATTTTTTTTTCTTTAATTAGTCTCTTTATCAAAGGCCACGAAATGGTGTGGTATTTTACTTTAACTATATGGCAAGTCTGTGTATTAAAATTTGATAATCAGTCGTTATAATGCTACATTAAATACGTCGCTATATTCAATTTTCGTCAATATTATATATATAATTCGTAAGTTGACCATAATAATGATTTCAAATTGAATTTTCATGCCAATATTCCTATCGGGCCTGGTTCCAAACTCACGAAGTTTTTTTTTTACTTTGCTTGTAATTACCTATATACTTACTTTATTTTTGTGTTCTACGCATACACGTCTAAGTATGGCATTATTAGCACAATCCTTTCACAAGGCGTCAAGATCGTGCCGCCATCTCCATCGAGGTCTGCTCCCCACACTTTTGCTTTAAGGACCGATTTTGTTTTGTTGTCGTTTTTTTTGTTAGATTTCGATAAAATTTGGTAGATAGATAGATTTCCTATTCTGTACATAATAGGCGGATTTCACTGTATGTTAAAAAAAAAATCCACTGAATTACGAAAACGAACAGTATTTTCGTGACTGCACGGAAAATGCGTACCTAAATTTTTTGTCCCAAATTGTGATTTCGTATTTATTCCGTCCAAAATGAGAACCTCTTCAAACCAGCCAAATTTTATTCAAAAAAATCGACAATAGAATAAAAATCGCCCCTTATAAAAATGTGTTTTTATTTTTATTTTACTTCACTTTTTAGCTCAAGCAACAAAAGCGCTGATGAAGAGCCACCCCAAAGAACTTGCAGAGCTGACAGCCGGTCCGGTCGTCAAAACTATCGTTGCAAGGATTTTAAAGAACGTCAAGATCTTCTTCGAGAAGATTCCCGTAGAAGAATTTTCTCTTGATTAGTTACAAGCACAGAGAATGTACAAGATTGTCCGTCAAATGTGAGACCAAATTCGAAGTATTAAATTCAGAAATAATATGTGATTAAATACAGTAATGTGTGTGTAAATTATTTGCTTTTATAACAGTATATTCCAAGAACACCGCTTTTCGTGTTTTCTAGTCCGCCTATGTTTCGTTATATTCAGTAGTTAGTAAAACTAAACTAAATTCATCAAACTATATTATAATACTCAACTAAACAACGTATAATTTACAACGACGGGACTTAATCGCGTAAATAATAATGAGTAAAAATCGTGAAAGTTTAAATCAGTGTTAAACAACGTATAGGTACTAAAGTTTGATACAAGTCAGACATCAAGTACGATTAATGCTATTTTAGAGCAGTTCAAGCAATTTGGTGCATGTTATAACGAGCATACAACTATTGAAGCTCATGTAAATGGAGCATTAATTCATTATTTAAATACTTAATGCGAATTACTTAATTATTAATACTGAATTATATTATATAAAGGTTAGCTATGTCATCTTGTCTTTTCGAGGCCAAACAGCCTCAGCTTGACTTTTTTGTCATTGAACAAAATTAGCATGCTCAATTTCTTTAATTCAAATCAAGTTGATTATGAAAACCGGTCACCTCATAATACAAATACTGTACCGTCTCCAATTCTGCCTCAATTCCTCAAAGATTAATTGGAAGAGATCCCTTGAAGGGATAAGTTCGCCGTTGTATTGACGATTGTTTTTCTCCTGTTTCCTTTTTATTTTTGTACAATAAAGTGTTTTACTACTATTCGTACAACTATATGTACCACAATTCAATTATAAACAGGTAGATTTGAAGTAGCTAGGTACCAAAAAAGCGTAAAACGTTAACTTGCAATTGATCGGAATCGAACTATCGTCCAGTCCAGTCCAGTTGAATTTATCAGAAGCAATGAACTTTTTTTGCACCATTTGTATGAATGACCCTAAAGTTGACTGGGTAGGAACTAGGAAAAGCTATTTGGCATTAGGTTGGAACACTTTTTTTATCTACATATTTAAAAGAAGCCTTTATCAATGAGACATGTCGGCTTCGTTAGGCCTCTACATGACAGTTTCAATAAGTCTTACTAGATATCAAACAGTTGTTGTATTTTAAATAAAACGAGAACCTTACATACCAAATGCGGTAGAATTGAAAACTGATCCATAGTTGTAAATGAAATGAAATCAAATGAAAGTTTATTCAGGAGAACAATATATGGTACAATAGATATTATTAAGTGTACATTATTGACCCATCATATGTTCGGCCTTAGGGCATGTGAAAATTATTTGTCACACAGATCATGCATGTCAAAGGAAAATACTTTATATAAATGTGTTTACAAAAATATTATCAAAATTTAAATTATTATGTACAAACGTAAGTAAGTAAGAAGCCTCAATCTACAGTGAGTTAGTCATTCAAATTCATTTAGTCGGTTAAAAGTCCCATTAATAATAAAAGGCCTCTAAACACCCCTATTAAAATATGAATTCTAATTAAACTGTCAACGTTACAAATCTCAGCGTTGGTATCACAATAAACCGTAAAAGAACAATTATTTTCGATCTTCACACGCCGCTCCATATAAAAACGTCAACACAGCAATGAAAATGAAACATGTGGTCGAACGTGTTTTATTTTTAGACAAAAGGAACTGATGAAATAAGCTCTAATATAGTTTATTGGGTTTTTATGTGGTATTGAGCTTTATTTTAAATGCTGAATACTCGTAGTTCCAATGGCACACAGTGTTTAATTTCCGTACCATTTCGTACCTTGTGACAGTGACAAACAATATGAAAATCGTTAATGACCTCATACTATTTTGTCACTGTGACAATGGTACTGAAATTAAATTCCTTGAACTATGGGTGCATCTTCTTGCATCTTGCATATAACTAACAAAAATACGTCCCATAGTTCTTAATTCGCTGACGTACCCTTATGTCAGCTATGGGACATATTTTTGAGTATGACGTGTGCACCCATATTTTTACACTTGACTGTACCTTAAAAAAAGATAAGAGAATCTTTGAAGTTGATATTGTAGATATCGACAATATTTTTTAAACTTCAGTCATTATCCTTATCCTTGGAACTTCAGTTCTTAAAACTTGTTTTAGACTTTAATCTCCCACAGACCTAAAATTTCTGCCTTCTGCAACAGGGATTTTAAATCACGTTGTCTTGTCATACAATACAATACATGGTTAGGATAAACATAGTATTTCAATACAATTATTATTTCTTTAGGTGGGTGCCTTTATTTAGACAGAAACAAGGCCAAAAAAATATAAAAATAATTAATAACGGAAGACTTAAAGCACAGTCTATAAAACAATCCAGTCATTCGACGAAGCCGTCTAGACAGGGCAATCGTGCGGGGTGCGTGTACCGTGCGCACCCGAGCTGCATACATTCGCCATTGTTAGTACCTCGGTACACGTCAAAGTCGTCTGTCCACTGTATAATTTTTACACTGTGACTAAAGTAAGTAGCATGGGTGTTCTTAAACAGTTGAAAAAAGAGCGTTCCTTAAAAAAGGAACGTTTTAAAATTCGAACCAATTAGAGATGTGGCCGGCAGATACCAACGTCATTATTTTGACAAATAGACGATTAGCTCCGATGTGATGATCTACGAACGATACTGTCTATAATTACCTTTGCTGACTCGGCTGTTTGAAGACAAGTTTTTTTTTCAGTTTATACTTACGAAACTATTATTATGTGCTTATTTATTTGTTTTACTTTGTTAAACATAACATAACACATAACAGTTAGGTACAAGGGCGAACTTCATAATTTAAGGAATTATCTATAGTATTTTTTTAACTCGATGGATAGGGTGAGAGATGGTTTCTCCATATAGTTTATAACCTAATAAGTTTTTGGCAAAAGTTTCATTTTTGGCACAAGCTTTTATCGCTGACTGTACTTTTCTTTCCACATGCAACTAATACTCATCGAGACATTTCTAAAAACCTCAAACACAATTAAATAGGTTGCGTTGTTTTATCACAGAGTTCCTATGGCTACCTCGTGTCTCCATCATCAGATCATCTCGATGGTACCATAAAATTGCATTGTCACCCAACATAACATACCCGACATAATGTTTTCAAATTTTAAGCTTCATTGGAAGTTAGGAAGTGGGTCAAATGTAACTTATTAATCTTGCAGATTTGACCCGTACAAACATACATAGGTACATGTTAGTTAGGTACATTGCAAGTTAATAAAAAGCTTGTAAAACGGTAAATCTCTCAAAATTGTATTAAAATAACACCCGTCAGCGCAGCGTACCCGTCGACCTTCCAGTTTGAAAAATACTATACCAGTCAACCGTTTACTAGGTCAAAGGGATAAGTTCGCCTTTGTACATCTTATTGTTTGTACCATGTAATTTTTAATATGTATATTTGTACAATAAAGAGTTTACTACTACTACTACTACTAGGTAGGTATTACGAAAGGATATAGGGATAGATATAAAAGGTACCCCATGTGTGTTATTAACATCATGTCTCTGATTTAAAAGACGTGATATATGATTAAAATACTGCACTTTGTTACAATGTACCAGCTAAAACTATAACATTTATCTTTTACAAGGGTGCTTAAATACCCTTAGGCCGATATTTATTAGGATTTTAATGCAATTAAACGCAAGCGTGACACGCGGCAGACCCAATCTTGACAGAATAACAAATGAACTAAGGCGTAGCTAACCGACAATCAATAACAAACCGATACGGAGGGGTATCTGTGGAAAAATCGCACAATACATGCTTCGATACACAGTTGTAAATAGTAAGATTGGCCGCAAATGGGCAGTTTATAGGGGTGCGACAATCGTAAGTTATTTATTGTTTTTTGAATGTAGGTACAAAATTATAATACATAACTTATATGCTTAATAATATTGGTTGCTCAAAAATACGTTGACAAAAATGTACCTAAAAAGTCTTATACAAAATGTTATTAAGAAAAAAGTACAATGTTTTATCTAAAACAAAACATAATATCATCAAAATATTCTCTTTAAGCTGTGATACACAATGACAATTATTTGTTAAAATTATTAACAATAAGCCACAGTAAAAAAAAACGTATTTTTGGGTCATTCTGTACTATAACTACTATAGTCAATTTACAAGATAACATCACATAACATTGAGAATATTTCATAAAAGGATTTGGCTATAATTGATATTTATTACCTACAAAGTAATAATCATTAAATCTCTTGCAACAAAAAGATACCGCTTAACCTAAGCAATGTAATATCTAATTTTGACTAATTTGTGTTGTGGCTTTTGTGGTATTTCTTCCAACGTTGTTTGCAACATCTTAAAACTTTAGGTACTCGGGTCGCCGGACCACGCTAAGTTTTCATGCGTACGTCAAATTTAATATGGAGCTTATACGTATATCTGTTTTAGTTTGACTATAAGATTTGTTTCAGATGATAAAAATGTAAAAAAGTACGAATCCCAATGATATTCACTCTCGCGCATTACGGACATTCGGGTAAAAAAGTGTAGTGAGAACATAACAGAATAGTATATGTACAGGATAATTTCGTGCACGAGGATTTAGATCTTACTTATATGGTCATTGATTGGTTGCAATATCAAATTACTATTGTATTACTTAATTGTATATCTCGGTCCTTTCCATCTAAGTAGAATTTACAATAAATACTTAAGACGATGTGTGGTAACATTCGACACGTTTTTATCCTCCTGACAACCGGCGTCCTACATGTAGTACATAGTTAGGCCCTAATTAAATTTTAACTTTGTCAGTTTGACAGTTAAATTTACTGACAAATTTTGAAACTAGGTCGTCAGGAGTATATTTTGGGCTTCATGTGACCATTTTGTATTGTTGCTAGTTGAAATTTTAATCAAGCGTAATTCTCAAGTCCACTGGATACAATATCACTTACTTACTGCTGTGGCGCAACGACCCGAAGTTTTGGCCTCCGACACCAAAGACCGCTATCGACCAAAGCCGTTTCTGTCCAGTCGACGGCGCCGAGTTCAAATACAACATCAAACAATACAATATCAATTTGAAGAAATACATAACACCCAACACAATCGTTCGTATGCGGCCGTTCTAACACCATTTTCAAAATCGTAATGCACCCATTCTCCGAGGGGATGAGTCACGTGTCTATCGCGTGCAGTGCCGCACCATTTGCCCCGTAAACGCACTGCTGCAACAGCAATTAACACAAACATCGTATAAACGTATGAGTCACTTACTAAGATACGACCTTTTGGAAATAATAACGGACGCTGAGGTTTATTAATGGAATTTAAAAGGACTTAAGTGACAAGAATTTTGATACTAATTTAAACCTTTTATTAGAAAGGTTTTAAGGGTCTGTGGAGAATTTAATGGCTGATAATATTGATATTATGGGAATTAATAGGAAGTTGGTGGCAAAAACATGGTGGTTCTTTAGGGTGGCCGTGGATATATGGCTTGTTATTATTTTTCATTTCTCATGCTCTGAAAGAGGGTCATTGTTGTTCTAAAAGGTGTGCAGAAAATGATACGTGTCTGCACTAGAGCATTTTACGTTCCAAGTACGATTTTTTCACAATAAGCAATTGAAATTTTGGGTTTAAATGAATTAGTTATAAAATTTCCATTCTGATATAAATATCCATATTCCATAAATAACGATACTTTTGCCTAAATTGTTATTTGAAAGTACCCTCAAGAAATACTATAAAAATGTATACTTAGTCATGTTTTTAAAATAACACATGCATTTTACTTACCTCGTATTCGAAATGAAAAGTAGAGTGTTTAACTCGGGTGAAAGGCATCATTTCAGCCTCGGGCTATTGGGGCTCTCACTGCGTTCGAGCGCCAAACAACCTCGGCAGAAATGGTTGCCTTTCATCCCTTGGTTAACAATCTACTATTACAGTACATATGGTGCTACTTTTTCGCACTAGTGCGGGAATGAGCACTTTTCGTGCATATTTCGAAAAATTAAAGGGCCATATGTACTGTAAAACGTTGTACGATACACGTGCGAAAAGGTAATTCGCAACTCGAGTTGATTTAAAACACTCCCTGCGGTCGTGTTTTAATTTATCGCCACTCGTTTCGAATTTCCTCTTTTCCGCACTTGTATCGTAAATAACTATTGTAGCTGCAATGTAAAAATCCAGTTCTATTTTCTTCGATTTGTGCAATGGCCTGGGTCCGACAAAGAAGAAAAAAAAAAGACAAGTTCGATTAGAAATCAACAGTATTAAATATCTTTGAGCGGCAAATGATGTTTTCAGTGGTCTAAGTATACCTACTAAGTGTGAATGTTACTGTGTTGATATTGCATTAGTCATTTCTTTTTTTAGTACGCTGATCTTTCTTAGATAAGTAAAACTAAAATATCTCTGTTACACAAGTAACATAAAGAAAGTGAAAGATAACAGTAGACAAACGAATTTTAGATTTATGACAACATTCATCATTCGAAGTAAACTGCCATGTTCTTCACAAAACCCAAAACATGATCATTTTGGGCCTTCGCCCAAACCCCTGATCACTTAGGTCCAATTAGTCTTATCTATCATCTAACGTCAGCGGATCCGAACCCTCAAAATTACATCAGAGGCAAAAACTAGGAATGTGCTCCGTCATACAAGGGGCGAATTCTGTTTTCAGAATTTGATCTTATTTCGATACGACCTCGAGTCATGTCATCAGAGGCCTAGCTAAGATGACAATCGTTCATAGAAAATGCCAATCAAAATTTAAATAATGTATGGAATTAGTCACGTGACTTTTCGTAACATCTGTCATCCTGATACATTTTTAGGGTCCGTCTGTTTGTCACCATGCTGTATCTTATGAATCGTGATGTATTTCTGTTGCTCCTATAACAACAAATACTAAAAAGTACGGATCCCTTGGTGGGCGAGTCCGACTCGCACTTGTCCGGTTTTTCCTTTTCGCTTGGCATTTGTCGATGTAGGTACGATTATCGTCTTGAGTTCTAGGCCCCCAGTCAATTCACGCGCACCAATAAGTGCCGACACAATAATACGACAATACTTCATACGACAAAGAAAGCGACCACACGATCAGTAATTCGATCAAAAGTTTTCGTTGGCACCCTAAATACGACTTGGGGTAAAATAGGTGAAACGCTAATGGTAAATATTTGCTATTTATTTCTTTTTGCCCTGTTTTTCTGTCACTTATAAAGTGCCGACTAATCGGCCATTTTTCCGACTAATCGCCAACTACAAATGAGGCCGGATAGTCGTCTTATAATACTACTCCTGATTGATTTCCTAAGGACCAAGCAGCGCACGTTGTCTCAAGGTCGTATCAAAATCAGACCAAAATAATAATACAGAATTGGTCTTCAAGACAGTTACGCCACGTTAAAAACGACGTAAATGACCCCACATTTCAATTACTTTACGACTTTTTTTGAACGAATAATGGAGTTTCTTTTAGTAAAAAAGAACACAATGCATGCGGTTAGATAGCTATTCCGCAAATTAAATTTGTAAATAAGACTCATGACTTTGCAAATGGTTTGGATTACTTGCTAATTTTGACGTCAATTGGTGGTTAAGTTAGTAATTGGTAGTGCTTGGTAATTTTTATTGACTTCATTTTTTATGCTGCTCTCGCACTTGGCACGAGTGCGCCGCGACAGTATCTCGCGAGATCTTACTACCCTCCTAACGCAGCGTATTACGTAGGCGAACAACACGCGAACGCGAAGCGAGGCGATGCAGCGCGGGGTGAATCAACACTTTGATACCTACCTAATATAGAAGTGTCCTACGTGGGCGATCTCGTTGCGAACGCGAACGCCGGCGGCCGGCGCGCCGCTTCGTTGCACGTTCGCGAATTGTTCGCTTACGTAATGGCTCCTCTACAGGATGGGCCAGTATGATGGCCAATTGATGGGATGACTAATTGGGGCCAGCGTGTAGAGGGTAGTGGTGTAGCTGGCTTATGACGCGGCGGGATGGCGATTGGATGGCCACGGTGTCAGTTTTTCGTACACACATCGAAGGCAGTGGGCCAGCGATTGTGAGTACACATTTACACGTGGCCCATTCCATAGTGCGTGCTCTCAACCATCGCATGGCCATCTCGCTGGTCCAGCGCTGGGCCATCGTGTAGAGGAGCCATAACCATCGCATGACCATCTCGCTGGTCCAGCGCTGGGCCATCGTATAGAGGAGCCATAACCATTGCATGACCATCTCGCTGGTCCAGCGCTGGGCCATCGTGTAGAGGAGCCATAAGACGCAGCGTTACCCTAGTCTACTTAGTCTAGCTAGAGACGGGATGAACGTCATCATCGCGGTACGTATTGTTACGGCGAACGTCACTCATTTTCTGAAGGAAATTGACAGATACAGCGGTGGCAACAACGACGCCGCAACATGCAGCTGCAGTTGAGATCCGAACGTCACCTTAATATTTATTTCTTAGGGCGATGGCTTGAGAATTAACGTAGGTATTGTTAATCATTCTTAAACTTTTTATAGGCATCTAATGTCAATGAAGAATAAAGACAAAAATAATTATAAAATCTTCTTAATCATTAATATGTAATTGTTTGTGGAAAATATCATTGATATATTTACCAGTCGCTTTTCGGTGAAGGAAAACATCGTAAGGAAACCGGACTAATCCCAATAAGGCCTAGTTTATATACCCTCTGGGCTGGAAGGTAAGGAAGGGAAGGCCGCTTTCTTAAAAACTAGTGCCTACGCCAATTCTTGGGATTAGTTTCCAAGCGGACCCCAGGCTCACATGAGCCTTGGCAAAATGCCGAGACAACGCGAGGAAGATGATGATGATGTACTTGTTTGTAATAAAATCTATTGAATCCACTTTTTTACGAAACTGTTGAAAAAAAGCAATCATTTTAGAGTTACAGAGAGAGAAATCTTGGGTATTGTAAGAGTAAAAATACCAGATCACCATTTTAAGCAATATTTAATACGTGACGCCGCTCGCTTACGCTCAAAACCGATCTGCAAGATGGACGATGCCCCTAGTGATGTGTCATTCCGGTTACGGTAGTGATGTGAAGCACCGATAAATGACGATGCCGCCTTTTAGTATTAATTGATACAATTAAGGTTGTAAGACCTATAGAATCTATAGATATTAAGCACTAAATTAAATCAAACAATTTAGTGACCTTTGACCAATTATGCAAAAAACCAAACTTTACAAATCAGCAAAGAATTTTGCTTTTATAAATCAAATGGAATAGAAATTCCCGCTAACTAGACATCCTATTCAAATATAACATTTTCACATTAGCTCTAGCACGCAATCTAAAATAAGGAATTAAATATTAACTTGTAAATAAAATAGCAATTGAAACCTTTTGTTAAAGATGTAAGGTTCATATTCCTTTGTTTGATTTGATCGTTGTGTTTTCAGGTAATTGGTGGTTGTCACAGTGGCAACGCTCTGCATTTCACATGCATTAGTTGCACGAAGCTGTCACAGTAGATAGATTTTGGAATTGTCTATCTGCCCACGCAAACGGACATAATAATAAATCGAAGCCCGAGGAGTTAAGATATTATTATTCATAGTAATAAATTTTAATGAAGCATACATTTATATAATCACGCCTATTTCCCGGAGGGGTAGGCAGAGACCACGGATTTCCACTTGCTACGATCCTGACATACCTCTTTCGCTTCCTTCACTTTCATAACATTCTTCATACACGCTCGCCGATTCTTCAAGATTTCCCCGATCTGATCAGAGAAAGTCCGCCGAGGTCTACCACTCTCCCGCTTCTACTTCTCCCTTGTACACTCTGTTTGTTAGCCTTCTTTCACTCATTCTTTCCACGTGTCCAAACGATCTCAACATACTTATCTCAATTTTTAATGAAAATTTTATATAATAATATTAATAATTGTTATCTAATAATGAAAATTAAATTCCTGTTTTCATAGATAGCGTGTTGCTTTGACGAATAGTTGGTTCCCTCATAATAAAATAAATAAATAAAATAAAAAAGCCTTTTATTCCTTGCTTGCACTTAAGATTACAGTTTTCATGTTAGTTATTTAAGTATTACTATTTTCTAATGTTAGTATATTTTTCTTATTTTTGTTCTAACTTCTATATACAATTTTTACTTTATAAAAAAATGCTTCATTACTCTAATTGTTTGTGTATATACATTAGTTATTTTTATTTTTATTAATATGGTTCTGTTGCAAGAACCCCTGTTTGGGTATAGGCCTCCTCCAAACGGTTCCATCTCTCTCTGTCTTGGGCCACCTGTAGCCACGAAGGTCCAGCGGTTCTGACGACGTCATCTTCCCATCTCGTATGCGGTCGTGCCTTACGACGCTTTCCTATAGGACCCTTCCAAGAAGTTACTCTTCTCGTCCACCTGTCGTCTTGCAGGCGTGCCACGTGCCCCGCCCATTTCCATTTTAACCTTCGAGCAAAGGTTAGAGCGTCAGTAGCTTTTGTGACGTCACGTATTTTTGTATGGCGTATTTTTTGCATTTTCTTTATGTTTAACATGCTGCGCTCTATTCCTCTTTGACACGAAATTAATTTTCTCTTTGCGCTTGTGGTAAATTTCCAAGTTTGGCAAGCATATGATGAACAAGGTAGCAGGCATGACGTGAAGACTCTTGTTTTAGTATTTATTGGCAAAGTGCTTTTAAATATTTCTTTGAGACTCCAGTACTTATTCCAGGTGTTTTGTATCCGTCTTACGATCTCCAAGTCGTTGTAGTCTCTTGAAAAGCCTATTTGTTTGCCAAGGTAGGTGTAATAATCCGTGTAAGCAAGAACTTCGTTGTCAACTAATATGTCTATTTTGTCGCTATTTGTCATGACCATTGTTTTTGTAAAATTCATTTCGAGTCCAGTTTGTTTGCTAGTTGTGTTCAGCGATTCAATCATGTGTTGAAGTTGCAATCTAGATTCTGATAGAAGGACTAAATCATCTGCGAAACGTAGGTGACTGAGGTATCCCCCGTTGATTTTTATTCCCTTTCCTTTCCAATCTAGTTTTTGTATGATTGACTCTAAGATAGCAATGAAGAGCTTTGGAGACAGTGGGTCGCCCTGTCTTACTCCCCTTTGGATGGTCCCTCATATCATCCAAAAAGTATCATTAACCGTGTACCCTTTTTGATAGGTAGTTAGCGGGTTTTTATTTTTATTTTTTTTATTAAGCTTCATGTCATAGAAAGCCAGCTAAATGGGTCACACGCAGATTTTAAAACAAAAGCTGTCACTGTCGTGAACTATATAATGTCTACTGAACTAATACATTTTATATATTGTTAACTGCGTGCTAAAAGTGAGTAGAGTACAAATACGGGCCTCTGCACTAAAGTAAACCAACTATCATCAACCGCGAACCAACTGTGTAATGTGACGTTATTAAATACAAAACAAGAGACAAACTAACTAATTATTTCAACTTCATTTCTGCTTTCAAATTTGTTCTCATTAGCAAAAATGTATACATTTCTATAACTCTTATCAAAACGGATTAAGAGGCCTTATTCCTACAAACGAGCGTATTTTGCAAAATGCTTCCTTTTTCATTCAACATTACGACGTAACTATTAGTATTTATTCAAAAACTGTTAACGTTCTTAAATAATCATTTCTTAAACTAGCGGCTGAAATAGTTAAAGTTATCATTTTCTCTTTTTAAACCTAAAATAAATGAGTTTTCCTGGGAGTATTTTTCAAAATGTGCAGTGAGAAGTGTCGTTTCGGTTGCCAATTCTGCAGTAAACAAGAATCATTTGGTACATAAATGATTACAATTCTATTCACCATATCTTGTACGAGGGGCTGAAATGATTGAAAGTCAAAGATTCATTTAAAAAAAATGATAAAATACCTTCCGAGTTTTCTTCATTTTTTCGGTGAAAACAGGGTCGCATTATATTTTTTTATCGCAAATTGTACTTATATATTGCCCTCAAAATAATATTATAGCAAACTCTAACTTTATGTGAACCCATTAAAAAAAAATCATAACTATAGGACCTATTTTCCCGTAAATTTAAATATTTTTAAAAGACGTATAAATCACGCTGCACCGACGCTGCGGGCTCAGTCTCCGCCGGGCGCGCTTAGGGGACGGACCTGTGCTCGATCGTCAGGCGTTTGATTCGTTCGTAATCAGCGAGCTAGTTCCGAGAAGTGGTGTATACTGCGATTAGAAAATCTTGATCCTTAGGTGATCAATGTGATCATAGGTACATTTTATAGCACAAAAATAATTTTTTTTCGCCTAGGTGATCGGGTCTGTTCAGGGTGCCTAGCCAAGATGCCAACCGTTTAGGTACCTATAGTTTACATTAAAACCAAATCTGTAGCTGGCCTCTGAATGGGTAGTAGAAACGGGTTCCGTATGTCTTTCCCTTTCCAGATGACCAAGGTGCCTAGCCAAGATGCCAACCGTTTAGGTACCTAGAATATAATTTACATTAAAACCAAATCTGTAGCTGGCCTCTAAAATGGGTCATAGAAACGCGTTCCTTGTGTATTTCGCTTTCTAGATGACCAGGGTGCCTAGCCAAGATGCCAACCGTTTAGGTACCTATAGTTTACATTAAAACCAAATCTGTAGCTGGCCTCTGGATGGGTAGTAGAAACGGGTTCCGTATGTCTTTCCCTTTTCAGATGACCAAGGTGCCTAGCCAAGATGCCAACCGTTTAGGTATCTATAATATAATTTACAAAAAAACCAAATCTGTAGCTGGCCTCTAAAATGGGTAGTAGAAACGCGTTCCTTATGTCTTTCGCTTTCCAGATGACCAGTGTGCCTAGCCAAAATGCCAACCGTTTAGGTACCTATAGTCTACATTAAAACCAAATCTGTAGCTGGCCTCTGAATGGGTAGTAGAAACGCGTTCCGTATGTCTTTCCCTTTCCAGATGGCCAGGGTGTCCAGCCAAGATGCCAACCGTTTACGCTCCGTAGCGAACGAAACGCAACTGTCTCTGTCGCATTAATATGTAAGAGTGATAGAGAGAGATTACCCTATCATTCGCTACGGAACGAACGACTGGCATCTTGGCTAGGCACCCAGGTTTAGGTACCTATAGTTTACATTAAAACCAAATCTATAGCTGGCCACTGTAATGGGTAATAGAAACGCGTTCCGTATGTGCTTCGCTTTGCAGATGACCAGGGTGCCTAGCCAAGATGCCAACCGTTTACGCTCTGTAGCGAACGAATCGCAACCGTCTCTGTCGCACTAATATGGAAGAGTGATAGAGAGAGATTACCCTATCGTTCGCTACGGAACGAACGACTGGCATCTTGGCTAGGTACTCTGATTATCTGGAAAGCAAAACACATACGGAACGCGTTTCTATTACCCATTTCAGTGGCCAGCTACAGATTTGGTTTTAAGTGGTTTTAACGTAAACTGTAGGTACTAAACCCGAGTGCCTAGCCAAGATTCCAGTCGTTCGTTCCGAAGCGAACAATAGCGTAATCTCTCTCTATCACTCTTCAATATTAGTGCGACAGAGACAGTTACATTTCGTTTGCTACGGAGCGTAAACGGTTGGCATCTTGGCTAGGCACCCTGGTCATTTGGAAAGCGAAAGACATACGGATCGCGTTTCTATTACCCATTTCAGAGGCCAGCTGCAGATTTGGTTTTAATGTAAACTATAAGTACCTAAACGGTTGGCATCTTGGCTAGGCACCCTGGTCATCTCTGGGTACAAGTATGTATATTTTCTAAAATTACTACTACCATGCATATAAAATAAAATAAAAGAGTGGCTATAACAATAAAAATAATGTTACTTGCTATTGAAATTGACAACGATCAAGATTATTCTTCACTGCGTTCAAAACGCGTTATAGTTGCCGGCGCTCGCGTACCGCGCGTCAACGCCATCTATTGAGTGTTATTTCGTGAAATCGATGAACGCTCCAGGGAATAAGGGCTCTTAAGAGCGACATTCCATCGAAAAAATGTAATCACGAGAAATACTTAAGACGTAGGTAGGAGAAAGTGGGGTAGCACCGGGACGCTAATAAGGGAAATGTTGAATAAAACTATATTTGTAGGAAACGTAGCCTAATTGTGTTGATATGTCAAAGATAGATATTAATCACCTGAACGGATACGGCAACGACAGCAAAGCAATTTATTAAAGAAAACATTAAAAAAGTCTCAATTTTTTCGCTGCTGGAACGCTGCAGCAGAAAAGCCAGCAATGCCGCTGCAGTCCTAGATCCCCAAGAGATGTTGTGAAAAGCCGGCACAACGCTAGGCTGATGATGGCACAGAAAGTAAATGTAACAGTCTATGTATAGGAAAATGGTAATAAATACTTATTGCTATAAAATTGATTTTTAACAAACAGGTAGGTCAAAAACTTTCGGGAAAACCGGCGTCTTTACTATGGACATTACAAAAATTAAATCGTTAACTCTGATACATTTATCTAAGACTTTCAGCTTACAAATTTAAGAAGTAAATATAAACGTGCCGATAAAAATAAAGTACTAAAATTATGTACCGTATATTCGTCTATTCCTACCGTATACTCTATTCTATTGTCTCCGATACCCAAAGGCTGTCTGGAAGAGATCGCTCTTAAGCGATAAGACCGCCTGTTGTTACCTCTGTCCAATAGTGTTTGTTTATGTTTCTGTGCATTTATTGTATTGTAAGGTGTGCAATAAAAAGTATTGTATGTTTTAAAGTCCGTTTATAATATGACGCCCACAGAAAACTAGCATAATCTTAACTCATACCTGCTAAAACGTTTTTGACACACGTAACAAGCAAGCTTTCCATGATTAGCAACAATTCGCCAACGAGAACAATAAAATTCTACGAATTGAAAATAACTTTGCCTTAAAAACATATATAAGCTGTGTAAAAAACTCATTGACCATCTATGGACCTTAACTCTTTCCAATAAGGTCTACATCGTTAGCGTGGAGTACTACTCCGTAATTACGCCTACATTTCGTGTTCACATTCACACCGAGTTATTCCATACAAAATACGCAAAGGGCTGGGAAGAAGCTAATTGTTCCCTTCCGATTGCTCTAGAAACAAAGGCCTAAAGATGCCTATGTTTTTTTCCATTGCGTTCCTTTTTGTTAATACGGGCGTAAGTGTTGAATGACCAGCGATTTTGAAATGGCCATTCCATGATTAAAAAAGTAATAAAAAACCGGCCAAGTGCGACTCGGACTCGCGCACCGAGGGTTCCGTACTTTTTAGTATTTGTTGTTATAGCGGCAACAGAAATACATCATCTGTGAAAAATTCAACTGTCTAGGTATCACGGTTCCTTAAATACAGCCTGATGAGAGACAGACGGACAGACGGACAGCGGAGTCTTAGTAATAGGGTCCCGTTTTTACCCTTTGGGTACGAAACCCTAAAAAGCACTCATCACGCTTGATACATATATTATAATTTACACATTCTGTCATTACTGTAACCCTTCGATTAGCAGTCAATTTTGAAACATGTCGGTTCAAATCCTGACAAAAAGTTGAAAATGAAAATTCCCATATACCTACATATTATTATTCACATCGACGGGACTTAATCGCGTAAAATTAACGCGATTAACTAAGTCCCGCCGTTCTGAATAATAACGAGTAAAAATCGTGAAAGTTTAAATCAGTTATAAGTAGGTTTCAAAGTTGTCTTGGTAATTTATGTATTTATAATAATAATTTTTAGAGATTGCACTAAAGCTCGTACCTTGCACCACTTTTCATGTGCGAGTGCCCCTCGTTATGTTAGCTGTTTGCAGAATTACTTTTTTATTTTCCCGTCAGCGCGGGTGTTGTGCTCGAATAATTATTTATTATCAGATTAAAAACGGCTTACTTCGCTTTAGGTAATAGGCGAGATAATACGCTCGCGTGTTTGCACTTGTTTTGCTTTTTAACTTAATTGTTGAAAAGCCAACAGTATCTAAGATATATTTTTACTATAAAACTCCTGCCGAACTGTTACGTATTATTTAGTCAAATAAACGCTCGATATGCAGCGTCTTACGTAAGCGAACAACTCGCGAACGCGAAGCGGCGGCGGCGCGGCGCGGTGCGGCGGGCCCACGGCGTTCGTGTTCGCCCACGAAGTACACTTCTATAGGACTACCTATAGAAGTGTACTTCGTGGGCGAACACGAACACACTACTACTAAGTAGTAGTAATCACTTTATTGTACACAACACAGGTTTACATAAAATTTACAGAAATAGAGGTACAAAGGCGAACTTATCCCTATAAGAGATCTCTTCCAGCTAACTTTCGGGTAGGTAATGAGGTATCACAGGATTGATTCACCCCGCGCCGCATCACTTCGTTTCGCGTTCGCGTGTTGTTCGCCTACTTAGTACGCTGCGTAACGATCCATTTTTGAGGATTTTCGACTGAAGCACCGACTGCACCGACTCGATGATCTAGCGCACAACGAAAAAAAAATTAAGTAAGGGATATATTATGTTTCTTGCGGTGGCGGTAAGCGGATTAGGTGATAAAAATGATCCGCGCACGCTGTTTAAGAAAATTTTACTTATCAACTGCTCCCCGCGGTTATCCATCAGATTTTGTTGTAATGTTTTAATATGTATCTTTGTGTGTTATCTGTCGTGGCATCACCGAATGGGCTCTACGGAAGACCAGCGCTGGCTTTATAGCTGAGTTGGGTCCATTTCGTGATGCACACTTGATGATTTCTTCTTTTCTTGCTGTTGTTATCTGTACATGTTCGTAGTTGTGTTGTGACCGTCACGAATAAATATCTTTTATCTTATCTTATCTTAGATCTGACTGATTCTTAAGATTTTGGTGTCCCCTAAGATGTGATCTCTTGAGCAACTACTTAGCATATTGGTCATTCCGTCACTATTCTGTCTTGGAGCTAAAACGATTCATTACTGGATACGTCGTTAGTATGGCATCACTCAGATCGTCATGCTCACACTATTTATCCTACACTTTGGCATTGATTGAATGCAGCTAAGCCGGCGTTCACAACGATATATTCCAAGTTTCCTCATATTTTCTTTAAAGATTTTCAAAAAATTGTATTGAAAATATTACATATATACATACATATAATCACGCCTATTCCCCGGAGGGGTAGGCAGAGATCACGGATTTCCACTTGCTACGATCCTGGCATACCTCTTTCGCTTCCTTCACTTTCATAACATTCCTCATACACGCTCGCCGGTTTAGGGTGCTCTTGACCTGGCCTTTCTTCAGGATTTCCCCGATCTACCGACCGACCGATTGATAATATTGATATAGAGTTAAACCTTCCTCTTGAATCACTATCTATTTAAAAAACCTCATCAAGATCCGTTGTGTAGTTTTACATAGGGACAGACGGACGGACAGACAGCCGAAAGCAACTTTGTTTTAATACGATGTAGTGATACTTACATAAAATGGGAAAAATTCTCAAAGGCTGTTGCGTGAGAGATCTCTGCAAAGCCGATGCTACGGCCTAAGGAATTAAATTTAAAAAAAAAACTTTATTATAAAACCAGGATCCGCTTGAGTCATAGACATAGTATATACTAAGTAGTTATAGACGCGCCACCGAGCGACCGAAGGTAAGAGAAAGAATATTCATATAAAATTTGGGCAGCATAGGATTTTTTCTCTTTCACTCTTATACATTTCGGTATTTCGCCATTCGGTCACGTCTCAAGGCGAAACAATGACTCCATCGAGCGTCTAGTGGTGCAGGGTAGAGCAAACGGAGCAAGACCGCGTAAAAGGCCACCTATGCGATGGACTGACCAAATCAAATCTGCCATGGAAGGGCCCCTGAACGCATTTGCCAGAATGACCTCCAACCGCGGAAAATGGCGAGAAATCGTACGGCAAGCAACATCTGTGCCTGGTGTCAGCAGTTGACCACGACACTGCAAAGAGTAAAACGACGAAGAAGAAGATTTCGCCATTGCCTCCTACCTATGATGCCATCCGATCGGTGATAATAGGAGTCGCAATAAGACTATCTTTCTCTATTAAAGAGTGTCAGGCCCTTGGTTTGAGTATATATATTCGCCTTTACCGCAACAGCAGCCTTGCCTGATCTTGACCGCTCCTGTCCATAGTTCACGGGGTCAACGACCGCTATTATTAATGATCGCACGTCAAATGATTACGATTCGAAGTTTTGGGTGTCGAAACTGGGTCGGGTCAGGTCGGGAGTTGGAAAGAATGCTAGGTTAACTAAAATTCCTGCTGGCCTAAAGGTGTCGTTCAGATTCAGACTGCATTACTGGCGCAAACGTCAAAAATCCGGACAGGAATATCGATTTTGACATTTGCGGCTTCATAGCATTCAATATGCGCGAAGGAAAAACGCCGCAAGCGTGGAACAGAAGTGTGGTGGTGCTCTTCTTCAAAAAAGGTGATAACACCTTGCTGAAGAATTATAGACCCATCTCACTTCTGAGCCATGTCTACAAGCTGTTTTCGAGAGTCATCACGAACCGTCTCGCACGCAGGTTTGACGACTTCCAGCCTCCCGAACAAGCAGGTTTCCGTAAAGGCTATAGTACCGCAGACCACATACATGCGTTGCGGCAGGTTATACAGAAGACTGAGGAATATAACCTCCCCCTTTGCCTTGCATTTGTGGACTACGAGAAAGCCTTCGATTCGATCGAGACTTGGGCTGTGCTGCAGTCTCTCCAAAGGTGCCAAATCGACTACCGGTATATCGAAGTGCTGAAGTGTCTGTACGAAAACGCCACCATGTCCGTCCGACTACAGGGCCAGAGCTCGAAGCCTATTCCATTGCAGCGGGGAGTCAGACAAGGAGATGTAATCTCCCCAAAGCTGTTCACCGCTGCATTGGAGGATGCCTTTAAGGTTCTGGACTGGAAAGGACGAGGCATCAATGTAAATGGCGAGTACATCACTCACCTTCGGTTTGCCGATGATATCGTAGTCATGGCTGAGACCATGGAGGACCTCAGTGCGATGCTCGCTGATCTCAGCAGAGTATCTGAACGAGTTGGTCTGAAAATGAACATGGACAAGACGAAGATCATGTCTAACGTCCATGTTGTGCCAACTCCCGTATTAATCGGAGGCTCTGCGCTCGAAGTTGTTGACGATTATGTATACCTAGGACAAACAGTCCAGTTAGGTAGGTCCAACTTCGAGAAAGAGGTCACTCGTCGAATCCGACTCGGTTGGGCAGCGTTCGGGAAGCTCCACAGTATCTTTTCGTCCAAATTGCCGCAGTGTCTTAAGTCAAAAGTCTTTGACCAGTGTGTGTTGCCAGTGATGACATACGGATCTGAGACGTGGGCGCTAACGATGGGCCTCATAAGAAGGCTCAAGGTCACGCAAAGGGCAATGGAGAGAGCTATGCTCGGGGTTTCTCTGCGTGATAGAGTCAGAAATGATGATATCCGCAGTAGAACTAGGGTCACCGATATAGCTCGCAGAATTGCAAACCTTAAGTGGCAGTGGGCGGGGCACATTGCTCGCAGAACTGATGGCCGGTGGGGCCGGAAGGTTCTGGAGTGGCGTCCGCGTACCGGAAGACGAACTGCCGGTAGGCCTCCAACGAGATGGAGCGACGACCTGGTGAAAGTCGCGGGAATTCGGTGGTTGCGAGCGGCACAGGATCGGTCGGAGTGGCGAGCCTTGGGGGAGGCCTATGTCCAGCAGTGGACGTCTATCGGCTGACATGATGATGATGATGATGATGAGCATTCAATATTATGACGTTTCCTGTAGGAGTAACGTTGTAGCAGTAACTTTGCAACACTAAAGGTAACTTTCGGATGTCAACTGCGGTTGCATTACTGCTGCGCCGTTGACAGGGCCGTTGTCACTGTCAATTTCCTTGATAAAATGAGTGACGTTCATTGCCGCATTACTGCCGCGATTAGATAGTTCAATCCGTCAGTAATAAATACAGGGTGGGAAGAATTAATGGGCCCTGGAGGAAAAGTGCCTTAAACTAGTTCTTTTCACTTGTAGGACACATTCTTTTATTTTTAAAAATAAACAAAACTGCATTCAAAGATTTTTCATTTATTTTTTTCAATTTCGCTTGTCAAAAAATATTCTTGAGTACTAAATAATAAAATAAATAATAAAAAATTAAAAATGTTTATTGAGTTCGCACAAACAAACGTAGTTATAACTGGGCAGGTGCCTCTTTTTAAGCGTACAATGACACTTGTGTCAAGAGACACCGCTCTCCCGTAGGTGGTAACAGAATGTATATAAAAGCAATAGCTGTGGCTTAAAACTTAAAATATTCTTGAGTACTAAATATTCGATTATATAAATATTTTGTACGAATGACGAGTGTAAGACCTAATGTTTCTTGGAGAAGTGTAAATTTCGTTCGATAGCGGGACGTACCAAACGTACGCGTTTGCGTTGTCATTTTGTATGGGATTTTGAGTTTCAAAAACGTCCCGCTTGGCGCGCTGTTCAAAATCCCATACAGAATGAGACATAACGCGAAGGCGAACGCTCGTTAATTTTTTTTTATTACAAAAAGGCAAGCATTTGACCGCAATCTCACCTCATGGTAAGTGCCGATGCAGTCTAGGATGGATCATGCTTACCTAAAACATGTCATGCTATCGATTGAAATTTACAATAGGGACCATCGGACTTTACGTACTATATGGTTCTTACTACTTATAAACATAAATCTCTATGAATTATGAGAAACTTGATTGCCTTACGTTTAATGCATCATAAAACTAAGTTATGTGATTTAAATGTCCCCTAGAATTAATTTTATAGCTAATAAGTTATACTAACATTAATCATAACAAGTAATTATAAAGGTGATTTTATGACAAACACGTTCTTAAATATATTCCAGTTTAAAATTTATTAATAAAATATACGTTAATTTTGAATTTATAATACTTTTTTTTTAAACAAGCATATGACATTATTAAACGGAGAGGAAGAGCAGACCACAGAACATATTTTTAAACGCTGCCCACTCCAGTCATACCCTGGGCCTGCTGAGGATCTAAGCCACGTGACACCTGAGTTCATTGCTTTTTTTTTATGATGAATAGGCAGGCGTTTGACCACGATCCCACCTGATGGTAAGTGATGATGTGGTCTACGGTGGAGCACGCTTACCTATGAGATACCTATTAACTCTTGCCTTGAAGAGCTCCAAATTGTACTCATGCGGAAACACAGACTCGGGCAGGGCGTTCCACTCCTTGGCAGTTCGCATAAGAAATGTGGAAGCAAAACGCTTCGTGCGTATTTTTGGAATTCCTACCATGAAGCGATGCCGGAATGCCGTTTGTCGTGTGGTCCGATGGTAAAAATGGGACGGAGGAATAAGGTTGTGCAGTTCCTCGGCACACTCTCCGAAATGTATCCTATAAAAGATCGACAGGCTGGCAACCTTGCGACGATGCTTGGCTTGGCAACCTCAAGGCTACACTCTGATTGCCCTCAATGTATATATGCCATACGATTAAATAATAAATTGTAAAACGGGACTTAATCGCGTATTTAAGCATATGGTCCATCTGTTTGTAAGCTAACGCCCTAGGAGGGTTCAATCTTCTGAGGTTTCACAATGTACTTTATCGACCATGCAGGGGCCCATTGGTTACGGTGATCTCTTACAATCAGATTTCATCAGGTTTCTCGGTGTGATAAGACATGCGCTCACTTGTGATTCTTTGCAATCATTATGTTGTTTACGAATTGGATGTGTACCTAAGTATTGTATTGTATATTTAATTATGTACTCGTAAGTACTGCGGAATGGAGTATCCACTGGTACAAACCATTTTGGTTCAACGATGCTTTTTATCAAATATCATGTAAAAATTGTGATCTATCTTTAATAAATAAATATAAATAAGGGCTGTATGTTTGTTTGCCACCGACGTGGTATAAAATGCATTAAACGGTTCACTCCGTGACTACGAGTAAAGTTACAAGTTACTGTACAAGTAAATGCAATTGTTATCGTAGGTATTGCCTGAGGGAGTTTTCAGAAAATAGTGTACCCAATAAACGTGACTTAAGAAAAGTTAATCAGTGTTTAGTTATTACTGTCAGTTTTGTGACGATAATTAAGCATACAATTTCAATATAAACTTGGTTTTGGTGTTCATTTCATAAGCGATAGGTATATTACAATGTAAAAAAAGGCAATAAAGTTAATTCCCATAAAGATTTCATGTTTAATTTTCGTCATAAAACTAACAGTGATTCTCTTAACTACTCACGGTAATTGTACACTATTTTCTGAGAACTCCCCGACATACTTACCTGCTATAACCTAATGCCACCCTAGCGTCAAAGTTAAATACGAACTGTAGGATGCATTTTTCAATACAATATACTAAGTTTTATTGCACATCGAAAGTAAAACAAAACTAATCGTATTTTTAAAAACTGTAATAGATGTCATATATTAAAGAAAAAGTGACGAAGCCCTCCAGTGGTGAAGGCCGGATTCGAACCGATTTTAATAAAATAATTTGATTTGTTCCCAAACTTGTTCATAGATGGCAGCACCAGTCTCTCTCGCTACAACGTAAATCCGTAAGGAGTTCGTTTAGGAGGTGCAAGCGCGCACTGCTTGCCCTTAGAGCTGGTCAAAGACGCCTAGTCTTACTAAGATGGCATATAGTCGAGAAATTCGGACGGGCACCGCCGTGGCGGGGTGGCCTAGGGGTTCATGGCGTTAGCCGCGATAGCTAAAGACGCCGGTTCGAATCCGGCCTTCACCACTGGAGGGTTCGTCACTTTTTCTTTAATATATGACATCTATTACAGTTTTTAATTTATATACAGTAGTGTGACTACTTAAAAAACACAAATCAAAATATTTAATAAAATAATTTGATTTGTTCCCAAACTTGTTAATAGTATTTTTGTTAGACAGCGGTAGTTTTATTATCAAAATAACGTGGTGATTTGCCAATGAAATAAGTAATATCAACCGAATCACTTGAAATTTTCAAAGTTGCTCTTTAGAATTAATGTTATTGTCTTTCAACTGTCGTTTCAATGTAAATTTTATTCCATATTAGCTTCAACATTGTCTGAATTAAACATTTCTACCGTCATTCGAATCCAAGGTCACAAGAATTAATTTATGTATCCTGCCATAAAATACTGGACGAAATACGAGTACTTGACTTGTTGCTTTTAAGCGGACGCATTCGTACAGTCGGAATATGTATCATCATAAAATGGTTTAAGATGATACATATTCTGACATATACATAAAGTTTACGCCCCTACGAAAAGGCTAAAATTCCGTTTTAAATACAAACTACCTATGTATGTTTGTAAGGGTCAAATCTTGCAAGTTAAATTTGCCTCGAAAATCACGAAAATTTGATTCTCGATCAGATGTCGCTACTACCTTTAGCCTACTCTCGTATAGAGGGCGTTGACGGTTTCTTTTGTTAATTAACAATTTTAACGCATATCAGTGAAAAAACATGGGTCAAAATAATAAAAAAATGTAATGCAAATAAAAAAAATCATTTATCCATATTTAAATACAATTTTATCGTATTTTTATAAATCTTCATTTTTAGTTTTAAAGTGTGTCGATAGATGGCAGAGAATTTAATGTGGTTACAAAATTTACTATGACAGTACCGCTCTATAATATTATATCCTCTTTGACATTACGAAAGTACCTACATGCCTAAGAAAAAGGTGTATATTAAGGTAACATTCGGATCACGACTGCAGCAGTATTAGTGTCTCCCCAAATATATCGACGCGAATTCGGCAAAAGCCGATAGAAAAAACCTTTACTTATGTCTGCGCAATAAGAGCGAAAAAGTCGTCATTCGGCTCGGCTCGCATCGGCCGACGACGCCTGCCGACGCGCCGACGCCTTTTTCGCTCATATTGCGTAGCAATAAAGGTCTTTTCTATCGGCTTTAGCCGATTCCGTGTCGATATATTTGGGGAGACCTTTCTTTACGCACTAGGTGCTGTTGCGTCATTACTGCTGCAGGGTCGACGCGGGCGATGATAGTAATTCCTTGATAAATTGCGTTGTTGTCGTTGTATCGATTTGAACGTCAATGCGTCACTCATAATATTCAGTATTTTTAATTTTCCTATAGAATCATAAAAAATAAGTAAATAGGTCCTACCGGTGCCTTGTTGCAAGATTTTCTTGAAAAACTCTCTAAAAAGACTATCTAGGATTGCGCTCCCGAGTCTACCAAAAAGTACCAGCCCAAGGCCCACACACCAACTAATCAAGTCTTTTGTTTACCGACACGCTGATGATCCAATACTGGCCACAATCTAATTGACGCAATTCCCATGGACTACAGTTAGAGATACAAATCAAATAGCGGGATCGGAATCAACATTAATTGTTCGAGTAGATCGAATAGCAACACAATTATTTAATCACTGTTAAGCCTTATGTCGTTGCAGTAAGGTTTACGATGTGTCAATTGAATGCGTCGAAGATGGTACAGCTCGCCGCACAGGTTTACGATATTGTCTGTAGCGCATTGTGGCTAGTCAATAGATCTTTAGAAGCGTGTAGCAGGATTGTTCATACGAAATTTACAAACTCATGATCTGGACTTGCCGCTGAACAGTGGGCCAAAATGGTTACCGAGTGGGATCCGCAGAACACCATCAATGGTGCAGGCCGGGGTTCAGGCAGACCGAAAAGGAGATGGCGCGACGTCTTTGATGCATTTTATCTGGATTGGCATGAAAGTACACGACAGGGTTGAGTGGAGGAAAGGAGGGGAGGCCTTTGCCCAGCAGTGGGACACTAAATTAGGCTAACAAAAATAATAATAATAACTTCGCTTACTAAACTGAATTCCGACCCTTCGACCCTCAAAACGAACCGCCTTAGTAGAGACGTGTAGCCCAGTGTATATCATCTCATCATGCCTTTAATTATTTTTTTTAATAGGTAGGTCGCAAAGAAACGAGTCAAACGATGAATGGAAACACGTGTTGCTTGAAATTAATCTATTTGTACCGTTCGCACGTTTGGCGAGACGGGGAGAATGTACTGAACATGTGATTATTACCTACTTGCTTACAATTTTGTACGTTGTACGAGTACCTAGGTAGGTACCTGGGTAGGCGACTCTAGGTACAGTTGAAGGCAAAAATATCGATCCACATCCAAATATCTACACATTTTTTTTTAAACTTTGGGAATGTATATTTATGCT
The DNA here is from genome assembly GCF_947568885.1 of Cydia strobilella. NCBI lineage: Eukaryota > Metazoa > Arthropoda > Insecta > Lepidoptera > Tortricidae > Cydia > Cydia strobilella. Next base: position 15,812,732 of record NC_086050.1, read on the forward strand.
TAAAAGCTTAAAAGATCGTTAGACGTGAAACAGGTTATTTAGAAAAGAAAAATCGGCCAATAGCATGTCGCGCCATGCTCAGTGTAGGGTTACGCGTCCTTCACAATAGGCTGTCTTAAACATATTTTTGACCCATGGTTGAAAAGTTAAATGGGGGGTCATATATGTTTTTCTTTCGGAGCGATTATGTATATAAATACAAAAATATTATCTTTACTGACACTATAATGTTCCAAATATTAAAGACCTATACATATCAAGCCAGAATGTAAAGTTAAGAGGACACTAAGAAACTTGTCAAACCCCCGTGTGCTAGCAACCCTAGGAAACACTTCTTGCCGAATCGTGTGGTAAGTGTGTGGAACTCTACCAGAAACTGTTGTTAGTGCACCGTCAGTGAACACTTTCAAAAATAGACTAGATACACATTTCAGAACTTTGAAAAGTGCAAAATAAAATACAAGTGCTTCGATATACACGCATCAGCTCCAAGAGCTGCTAGTGTATCAAAATAAATAATAAATACTTATGCTTGGGTACCTTTAGGACAAAGAAGGTCCTTCCTATTTTCTTTATCTTAGCGCTTTAGTCACATTTTAAAAGGAACAAATAGTAAATACTTAAGCGCTAAAAGGACACTAACAATAATTCTTGAGCATAATTAATCCAATCCTGCTACATTGGTAAGCCAGACTTGTCCTTCCAAGAAATCGTTCATGATCTGATGAGTTTTACTCACACTAGACAAAAAGACGTATCAACATACGGGTTTTATAGTGACATACGCTCTTTCGGATAAGCAAAGTAATAAGTGTCGGGCAAATATTTTAATGCGTTCGTCCTCGCATGATGCATTGGTCGTATAAATACAGGGCGACATTTGAACGCGATCAGTAATAATAAGATATGATTAAGAGGAAAGGGGACGGTCGCTTCTCCATAGAAAAGTAGTCTCCATTTTCCTCCCAGGATAATAACATTACCTATAGATAATATTTTAGGCAATTTGATTTATATTAATCATCTATGCCTTTTCGTCAGATTTTTTTAACTTGAGAAAAGATGACATTATATGGACTATTATAATAAAGTTAAATAGGTAATTTTTGGTAACGTCTCTCCTGGTGACTTAGGAGAGACGTAATCAAAAATTACCTTTTTGACTTTATTATCTCTGTCTATCTCCTTAGCATTATTATTCCCATCTGATTGTGGGGTCTGCTTTTCTTGTCCTTTCTCTCCACTTCGCACGATCGGACGTGTCCCCTAAGTCACCCTGTATAAAATGTTTTATTGAACTATAGATACGACACAACCAAATGTTCAATAGAATTATAACGACGTAAATGTCTTCTGTACTAAAATTACTTCTAAATAAATACTGGTTCTTTTCATAATAAATCCACAAAGAGCCACATTCGAACATTAATAATACGATCTGATTTGATATTGCTTTGACATTTCTCGCAGATTCGCGAGCAAACACTTTTTAAAGTTGCATTTAAATTGCGACTGGAGCAACGTTACTACTGCGATGCCACTGTCAGTCTCCTTTATAAAATGCGTGTCAAATTGAAAGTTCTTATCCCAACAGCAATGAATGCGGCAGCAACAGCAACGCGATTATCGAAGAAACAGATGCTGAAACGCTGCACTAGCATTGGAAGCTAGCGGATGCTAGCGGCGCGCGGCGAGGGGTAAATCAAGGCCGTTCATAGTCCATACATTTTGGTCGAGTAATGTGTGGCCTTGAATTGCTGCTCGCCGAGCCGCGCGCAGCTAACGTCCAGTCCGCGGCCCAAGTACGAATACGAATGTCTATTACGAGCCTACCTTCCAATAACTGGTCACCTTACAATAAAATAGCTAAAATAAGAATTCTGTTTAATTTTTCACACAATTCAACTAAATCAAATAACATTAGTTCTGAAAATTTACTTGGATTGTGTGAATATTAAACAAAGTCCTTTTAGTATAAGGTTGCCGGTTACTGGAGGGTGGCCAGTAATAGACGGTATACCTTACTAGGAGTGATGTCAAATCACGGTAATATTTCTAAAGTTCGAATATGGTTCAAGCTTCATTTATCATGCGTAATGAGTTCTAAATATCTCCACGTTGCGATTTATAATCGCAATATTATTAAATTAATGTGGACATCGAAATTAGAAGCAGTTTTGTTTTGAATGTTCTCTTGAATTAATTAATAATTAAATGACGTGAGGCTATAGATAAATAATTTGTATTTTACAGTGTAGTGCAAAGTATGAATAATATTCAAAGTCCTTCATGTCATGTCAACTATGTACTGGGTTGAGTGCATATAGGTATATGTACCCCTAATTCGTTCAGAAGGGGCGGCCTTTTACATGAGAATGAATGAAATAAACATACACATTTACAAACAATGCCAATATATTGATATTAATTCCTAATTTTTTTTGTATAAATTTGCTCTACAGACGCGAACACTAGGTACCTCTTAAAATTTTCATAAGTACGTGAAATAAACTTAGACCTGTTTATTATATTTTAGTTTTAAAATTTTAGCAGGTTTCGTGAAAATACCTACCTACTCCTAATCTAACAAAAACCATAAATTACATGGAGCAAACGGAAAGTCTTTTACTAAGCCGAAATAAAAAGCACATTCGTAAACAATCAATTATTTCGTCACTTAAGTTCAACGGCCAAATAGAAAACTAATGAGTTTAGTACAATACCACACGTGATCCGTCGGTGGTGCTAAAATGGCTGTATTGCCGTACGAGTTTCGTATTGAAATACGGCTTTTTGACTGCAAATGTGGCACTGGCGTCATAGATTACGTAATGTAAACGAGGTAGAACCAAAGAGTCTTGATAAAATTACGTTTCCGATTTTTTACTGCACGTGTTTGAGTAAACGTACTTATAATATTTACACTCGCGGTTTGAGTTTCCTAAACGCTTGGCGCACTGTTCAAAATTCCATACGAAATGAGACTCAACGCAAAGCGTTAGTTCGGTTACGTTTTGGGTACTGGGGGGCGATTTTTGAATTTCGAGCGCTCGATTTCGTCACTTTAAAATCTGTGGAAGACGGCGCAATGCTACTTTTTGATATACGAGAGATAGAAATTGGGAATCTAGAGGTATTCCACTCGTTTTCAATTTTATATACCTAGTATTGAAGCGAGCCACACGAAATCGAGCGCTCGAAATTCTAAAATCCCTCCCTGGTCGCAGTGTGTTCGACGTCTTAAAATTGCAAATTAGTGCCTACCTTGAAACAAATCATTGGCAAGAAATGATCTGTATTAATTCAGGGGTGCATCCAGAATAATGGGCCAGAACAAGGCCGAGGTAAAGGCAAACCGAAAAAGTGATGATCTTGGACGCATTTATTAGAGAATCGGCTGGTGGATGCATGTAACGTGACGACTGATGGAAGCAACAGGGACCTACGGAAATAACTATTAAACTAAAAAAATCAAAACCCCGCTACGCTAATGCAAAAAAAAATTGTTTCAACAACTTCGTTTCGGAAAAGAGCTGATAATCTTCAAACTGCTGGACCGATTTCTTTTAAATTAAGCAAAAAACCCGCATCGAATCGAAATCGGTTCGTCAGCTGGAGAACTACGATGCTACAGACAGACAGACATTGGCGTAAAACATATAACATTTTTTGCATCTGGGGCTAACAAATCAGGATAATCATAATCATATTAATCATTTCATAAAACCAATTTACATGTAAAAAACTTAAAATTAGAATACAGTTAAAATATAACGGAGTATCGGGAGCATTCCCCGAAATCGTCTACCGTTGCTCCGTACAAAGGCGAATCTTCTAAAGATTTGTTTTTATTGTGTCAGTATGAATGTGAAAAACCGGCCAAGTGCGAGTCGGACTCACACACGAAGGGTTCCGTACCATTAACTATAAAAACGGTCACCCATCCAAGTACTGACCCCACCCGACGTTGTATAACTTCGGTCAAAAATCACGTTTGTTGTATGGGAGCCCCACTTAAATCTCTATTTTATTCTGTTTTTAGTATTTGTTGTTATAGCGGCAACCGAAATACATCATCTGTGAAAATTTCAGCTGTCTAGCTATCACAGATCACGAGATACAGCCTGGTGACAGACAGACAGACAGACAGACGGACAGACGGACAGACGAACAGACGGACAGACGGACAGACGGACAGACGGACGGACAGACGGACAGCGGAGTCTTAGTAATAGGGTCCCGTTTTTACCCTTTGGGTACGGAACCCTAAAAATGCTCAGACATTAATATACTTACGAAATAAAATGCGTTTGTACGGGACAGCTCATGGATTCAATGGTGATTCTACTTGGTATGATGTATCTGCGCTAGCATGGCATACACAAAGCGTGGCAGTTTGCAAGTTTGCTGCAATCACTAACGTCGCACTAACTGATTGCTGCACGGCATGCGTTCTAATGAGCGTGCATTTGTATGGGGGTTGTAGGCGATCATGTGCGAAAGATTGCGTCATTCATAGTTCTGATACAAAAGCGTGCTGCTATATTACTCTGTATAAAGTAAATTGATATTTCACTCAAGAAACAACTTTCCATGTCACATAATCTATGAAGATTGAGGAGTTACAGAACTCTCCAGGAGCATTAGGGTACGCGAGGTCCCTACTTCCCAACAGCTCGACAGAAGCTGCCCTGCGTTAACTAATTGCACTGGGAAAACCAGCGGGTTGGGGTCGTCCTATATTATTATTAAACCAAGACGGTTTTCGGATAAAAATGTGTTAATCATGAAGACTCTTTTGTAAACATCTTCAATTTAGATTAAGCGCGTCCGCGAATTGAAAGATTGAGTCTAAACTACAACCGCTTAAAATAAAATTGAATCATGAGTGATTGGAAACCTAGATCAAAAGATTCAATTCATTATAGATAAGTAAATAGTAAAAGTTCCCACTTAATAATATAGGTTGACACTAATGGCGTTGTGAATACCTAAACGCCCTGCAAGCCTCGGCCTCGTTAATCTTTATTAGTATTCTGTGTGATTTTGACTTATGTATTTGTAAGAAAGGAGTAAAACATACATTAACAAATTGAGGCTTGCAAAGTTGTATGAATAAGAGGGTTAGTGTTTTCCATTGCAACAGTAAATATATTCTATCTGTAAAATAACACTTACCAAAAGAAGATATATTATTCAGTATACCTACAGCAGATAAATTGTAACTTTGTTTCAAATTAGGGCGGAAATTCTATATAATATAAGCGGAGGGCAGATAAGGGTTTTATTGTGTTACGCAAATCGCCGAGGGGAAATGTTTTGAGTATATTGTTTTGGAAATACACTCGAGAGAAATGGAAACGGACCGCTATCTATACATAATTCCGTATAAACTGATCCTTTAACATTATTCTTGGGTGTATTTATTTCTAAGTAGACATTATAATCGAAATTACACGACAGTGCACAGTGGGCAGTGCACGACGTACAGCCGCCGCGCACACTTGTGCCTGAGGAAGGATCCCCGATGAATCCGAAACATGTCGCCAAAAGCGACTAAAAATAATAGTGAGTGAAACCGTACTGATCTAAATATATACCCCCTTATTCATAAACGTCTACTAAAGTTGAGAAAGCCGCTAATAATCGTTTGTCCCTTTCCGACGTATTGGTATGATGGAAAGGGACAAACGACTATTAGCGGCTTCTTAACTTTAGTAAACGTTTATGAATAAGGGGGTTAGACATTATAATGTTATGAACGTCTTTTGCAGGGTTATGTTTTAGCCAACTGTAGAATTCGATAGGACCCACATTCACCACCACCAAGTCCCCTGTTTCACCAATCTCACAAGTGCTACAAATGTTAACACGTTCGCTGACAGTACGTCGCTAGGCGGGAAATTCAAATGCAGCAATATGACAGCACATCAAAGGACGTACGTACTCTTTTCAAGATTATGGGCGATACGTCGGCCGAAAATAGATTTTCATATAAACACTAAGAAGAGTAGTGTCCACTGTCATATTGTATGCAATCTTGTATTTCCTACTGCCGTATCAATGGTATTTTGATAACTCTATTCCTGTGTCCCCGTACACCACTCGCACTTGAGTACTACTGCCCACGTAGTAACGAATTGATTCAAAATAATAACACTGATCTGCCAGTACCTCGTTTGACGGGTTGTTGTTTAGTATGGAAATTTTTACTGCCGTATCATGGTGCCGAGCGTTCACTGTCAGCGAACGTGTTAAGAAAAATGTACATTGCCATATTATTTCTGTTTCACCAAAATCTACAATTGTCACACGATGCATTTAGGGTGACACCACTGTCATTCGGTTCACATAGCCAATGCCTAAAAAGCTACATTTAATGAATGAAATTCTTTATCCAAAAACATTTTCATTTTAGTCAACTATCACAGCAAAATTAATATAGCCTATATGATCTGTGATATGGCCTACAACCGTTTCCTACTGTGTTCTTTATTCTCATTTAAGTCATAAAAACTGCAAGCTACACGATCAAGTTAAATACCATACATACCTAAAACTACGACTCGGACCTCGGACCCCAATCTAAGCCCGGCATTCTGAATCTCTGTTATCTCGGCGTAATTCCGACGAAATAATCAAGATGCTATCTACGCACGACACATCTGGGTCGACTTTGGGATACGGACCTAGTACTTTTGACACAGTATATTAACATCGAATAAATACTCAAAATAAAGCTATATATTATTATTATCGAGGACTATTACGGGTAATAAAATAGAAGGGCCTGAACTGCCGAGGCGGACATGGTGCAACCTTCATAGATTGCCCACCGGCTGCGGTTGCTGTGCCCTATACAAATATCGTTGCGGCTGGGTGGAGTCGCCTGCCTGTCACTGTGGTACCAAGGAGAATGGGTATCCAACATACAACAACAACACACAACAACAGGGTTCACAAAGACCTAGCTTATAAGTTTACCACCTGTACAATTACTTTGTGAATTTGCAATAAAATATTGAGTATTGAGTATTGAGTATATTTTCTAAGTGTAAGCCCTGATAAAATTAAACGACGGAGCTCTCGATTGGATTAATTTTCTGGAGTTAGATTTATGATTTCTCTGTATCTGTTAACTCCTGTTGCCATACGATTAAATAAAAATCACGCCTAAACTAACCTAACGTTGTCGATGATGATGTCAGTGTCTTTTGTTGATATCATCATAATAATATCATTACTATTGCACATTACATTTTTACACAGAGGCACAAAGGTTTAAGATACTGCATACTTAAGCTGTGGTAGGTTCGGGTAGCAGTTTCAACAATTTTTCCAAAGGTCACGGGGGGATGATTTACTCGTTCAATATTACGGAGTCAGGTGCGGACACTTGAATTAAACGTAGGAAATATGGCTGTTGAGGAAAAATGGGGTATGTAGCTGTACATGGATGAAATGGAGCAATGGTAAAGTAGTATACGTAATACATTTTGGGGCACGGGCGTGACGGGCGTTGGCTCGAAAAGTCGGGCATAAAAACAAAGACACAAATGTAACATTCAGATTCAGACTGCACCTGTTACTGTCGACTGCATTGCTGTTACTGGCAACAATCTTCTTTTTCTTTCGTGACAAGGTTCCTTCAAACAACGTATCCCGTCCCGCACTATGCTGTCCCGCACACTCCGCTGGCTCCACAGAAAACCAGCGCCGTTGACCACGCTAGTCGTGCCAGCTGCATTGCTGAGTGGAGACCATTTCGCCTTCACATCTCTATTTCTACTGTTTCGTTGATCTTTGTCTTGTATTTGCTATATATGTGTTGTATTGATGTGTTGTCTGAATAAATGATTTCTAAATCTAAATCAAACAGTGAATGCCCAGAAAGCAGCGATGCTGACAGCCCTGACCGTCGCGTCCCTCAGGTCAGATTCTGAGCAGGAGTACGGGCACGCGGGGCATACCAACAGGTGCGCCATGGTTTGCGGTGCTGTATTTCAAGCGCATTGAGTAGAGTGGTCGCAGTGGCAACAAAGATTTTGACATTTTCTGATGTCACTGCCAGGATCCTGGATAAATTGTGTTTCAGTCCGACCACAACAACAATTAAATACTGTGTTGAACGTTCTAATCAAAAGTTCAGTCAGCGGCAACCCGCATTGCTGTTTTGATTTGATAAAAACGTTCAATCCGCCACTCACTATATCAAGGAGATTGAAGTTGACGTTCGAATGACAATTGCGGCTGTCATGCTGTTGCGGCGTCGTTGTTTTTTTTTTTTTTTTTTTTTTCAATTTATTTAGGTAAACAAACAATCACTACAAGGGAAACTTAAATATAGTAGTTTTAACACTATTTACAGTATGTGTGACCAACACCGTTCACCACTTAATAAATACAAAAATTTTGATTATTCGGAGCTTATATACAACTGGAGCTTAAGGCTCCGGGAGACATTGATAAAAGAAAATATAAGTATTATTAATACATTATAAATTCATGAAGAAGATAAGAAAAAAAAAAAAAAACCTTAACGCTAACCAGTTAACAGTGAAGTGCATGCAGTATTACGTTATATAAAAAAAAATAGGTACTAACTTACGTTTTATATATGTATATAGATATTTCATTTAGTTACTATCTCTAAGTACATCTATTACAAGCTTTTTGTATACACCAGTACTGCAGCCAAAAATATCCAGATGGTTAAAATGTGTGTTATAAGTATGGACGAGCCTGCGAAGAGGAGCGCGCTCACCGGCGTGGGTGCGGCAGCGGCCGGTTACGAACAGCCGGTGCGGGCGCGCCTCTCGCTGTATACTACGGGTGGGCACTTTATAACTGAGCTTATTGTTAAGGGCAACACAATCATAGTGGTTGTTGCAGAGACCGTACAGTACCATAGCCTCGAGTAACATTCGCCTGGAACTTAAATCTAACAGATCATATTTTTTTAGTAACTGCTGGTAAGATAATCTATGTTTGTAGCATCGAAAGTGCATAGTATTTAAGAATTTTTTTTGGACTGTTTCGAGAGCCTGTGAGTATTTAGTATAGTAGGGGTTCCAAATTGTGACAGCGTGTTCTAAGTGGCAGCGAATTAGGGACTTAAATAATTGCAAGTAAGTATTCGGTCGTCGAAATTCAGTACTAGACCGCATAACGAAACCGTACATCTTGAATGCTTTACTTATTATGCTATTTATGTGTAAGTCAAGGTGCAGCTTTGAGTCAAGTGTGATTCCAAGGTCCCTTATAGATTCAACTATTGCAAGATTTGCGTTACATAAGATGTACGAGCTATTTATAATTAATCTTTTTTTGGTAAATTTTATAAGTTTGCATTTATCAAGGTTTAACTCAAGTTTATTTGCAGCACAATAGTCTGAGAAGCAGTCAAGATCCTGTTGAAATTTATTACAATCGTTTTCGTCATAGATTGTATGATATATTTTTAAATCGTCAGCGTATAAAAGGATGTTACAAAATTTAAAACAAGTACCAATATCATTTATAAATAGTGTGAATAATAAGGGACCCAGAATTGAGCCCTGTGGTACGCCAGAACTGATTTTAATAGCATGCGATTCGCATCCGTTAATTGTTACTTTCTGAGTTCGGTTTGTGATATAGGACTTGAACCAGCGCCACAGGTTTCCTCTTATACCATTATAAGCAATCTTTTCTAATAGCAGTCGATGATCCACCCTATCAAAAGCCTTCCGGAAATCAGTATACACGCTGTCTACTTGCGTATTACTGTCAAGGCTTTCAAATAGGTATGAGGTATAGACGAGAAGATTAGTGGTTGTAGATCTATGTTGGACAAAACCATGTTGATTAGGAATAATTTGAGTATGTAGAATTGGATAAATCAGTTTATGTACTAACTTCTCGAAGACTTTTGACAGTGTGGACAAGATTGATATGGGTCTATAATTTTCTACGTTATTTTTGGAACCACCTTTGTGCACTGGAATTATGTTTGCGGTTTTCCAAATAGAAGGGAAGACACCCTCACTCAGGCACTTATTAAATATAATAGCGAGAGGTGTAGTTATTGTTTTAACTGTGTTCTTGAGAAATATTGGGGGAATATTGTCAGGACCCTGACCCTTTGATAAATCAAGATGGTTCAATTCGTATGATATGCGGCTGGTTGAGATATGCAGGTTGTGTATGTTAATGTTAGATGTTGGGTTATTTTCCGGAACATTAAAGTTCTCTGGTACAGTGGAGGGCTGGTAGACCGACTGGAAAAAATCTGAAAACATATTACAAATATGTGTATTGTTATCAGAGGTTACGTTTTGATAGTTCATAGTGTTAGGTATATGAGATGAATGATTTCGATTAGAAATATAGGTCCAGAAATATTTTATGTTGTCATGTATACTGTCCTCCACTCGTTCCAGCGTTCCAGTTGTTGCCGCAACTGTATCTGTAAACCTTGATAAAATGAGTGACGTTTGCCGCCGGATTACTGCCGCGATTATGACGTTCATTCCGTCACCATTTTATCAAGGAAATTGACAGATACAGCGCGAGCGTCGCCTCAGTTGACTTTGACACCTTTATGTATTTATATTATTATTTTATATTGTAGCGTAATATTCGCAATTAATCCTTAAACGCAGCATCATCAAATATTAAAAGAATATTACATATAGGTTACCTATAAGTTTTAATCTCGAAATGGCCTCATTTTTCACAGTTGTGGCCTGGAGGGATATTGATAATTCCATTAAATGAAATTGCTTTTACATTTTAAACGATATTCTGGACCTAGACCAATCATAATATGTAACGAAAAATATAAATGATGCAACGAAATATAATATGACAAAATTTAACTGAAGTAAAGGACAGAGGAAACGTTTCTGTCAATAATAATATATGTATAGTCAAAAACTTTACGGTTAATAGATAAAGGATTAACCACACTAGAGATTAAATTGATTTGTATTTGTATTTATTTATTTATTTGCATAATCATGTACACATTACATAGATGGTATTTGCAAAGTAAGAGGCACTGATACCCTGGTAGGGCATAGCAAAAAATATCTTACACACTAACATAAAAAAATTACATATTAAGATACAATAATAATTTATCAAAAACATTCATATAAAATTCAATGCAATTAAATTCAATTTGGTATAGTATTTAAATAATGTCACATAATTTCCAAATACAAGTCATATACTTATACACCTTAGTCATATACTAAGTTGACATGCACCTATGCATTCTTACATTAAAATACAAACATTACAAAACTATTAACAATTTTTAAATTATTCTCTTATTTATTAAAACATGTCAAAACGTATATCTAATCTAAATAACATATGTCAAGCAACATCATTCATCAATTCTTTTATTAATTATAACTATAATATGTACAATAGTTTAATATCATGCAGTGTCAGTCATATATTCTCCAATTGAGTAATAGGCTTTATGAATAAGGAATGTCTTAAGCTTTTTACTGAATACACTTAGTTTGTTTTCCGCCTTGATGGATTCTGGTATTTTGTTGTAAATTGTTATTGATCGATAGTATGGCCCTTGCTTGTAGATGTTCAGTTTCGATTCTGGGGCAGCTAACTTATTCTGGCGTCGTGCGCTTTTTTGAAATTCGTACATATATATGTGCTTCCTTACAAACATACTAATTTCATATATGTATATGCATGGTAGGGTCAAGAAGTTCAATTTTATAAAATGGTCTCTACAACTTTCTGGCAGATGAACGTTCATAATAATACGCAGGCATTTTTTTTGTTCAACGAACATTTCTTGTGCGTTTACGCTATGTCCCCAAAGGATCACTCCATACCGAAGCCAGGCGTAGGCATAGGCGTAATATGCGGAGCAGGCGCATTCGATATTTGTGCTTCTTTTTGTTACGCTTAGTGCGTAGACGAAACGCGAAAATTTTGTTTTTAGATTTTCAACATGTCCTATCCAATTTAAGCTTGTGTCAAGTTGTAGTCCTAAAAGGTTTACTTCGTTTACTTCTTCTATTCCGATTTCATTAGATAAATTTGTTAGGTCTAAAGATAACTTTTGATAAGGCTTGAATTGTATTAGTTTGCTCTTTTTAGGGTTTAGGTCTAGACAGTGGTCCTGCAACCATTGTTTAGCTTCTGTAAGCGTTGATTTAATTTCATAATCAATGTCATAGTTTTTGGGGCATTTGAAAAGTAGGGACACATCATCTGCAAAGAGTACGCTATGGTGTTTTAGGGCTTTGGGCAAATCATTTATGTAAATTATAAACAGAATGCAGCCTATAACGCTTCCCTGTGGTATGGATGAATTTATTGTTCGCGTTTCGGATCGAATATTTTTGAGTTCCCCTGTCTCTTCGTCATAGTATGGGATTTCTACTAGTTGAGATCTGTCGCTCAAGTAAGACCGTAGCAATTTGTGTGCATTTCCGCGAATGCCAACTCCATACAATTTTGCTAACAGGATTTTATGTGACACTCTATCATACGCTTTGGTCATATCGAGGAGCAAGCCTATCGCATAATGTTTCTCGTTAATATAGTTTAATATTTCACTCACATATTTATACACCGCGAGGGTAGTGCTGCGGGCTTTTCGAAAACCGTTTTGGTTTTCGTCTAATATATGAAATTTTTCTAAAAAATTATATATACGATTAGCTATTGTTTTCTCAAAGATTTTAGATATTACTGAAAGAAGAGCGATTGGTCTGTATTTGCTGGGATCTTCCTTGTCACTGTTTGTCTTTAGAATGGGTTTGATTACAGCTAGTTTTAAATTGTCAGGAAAAACCCCTTGCTCATACGATTTGTTGATTAAGTCAGTTATAATTTGTGTTAGTTCGTCGCTACATTTTTTTATGATAGCTGATGGCAAGTTGTCAAAGCCGAAGCTGTGTTTGTTTGGTAGTCCCTTCTGACATATCTATTGTAAATAATAATATTAATAATGTAAATTACGCATCCATGACAATGTATGATTAATACTAATAAAAAATATGAATATGAATATGAATAATTATGGCGCTGACTTCTTTTTCCGTAACAGGGCTAAGATACATGGTATTTATAGCGGGATTTACGACAGGTCGGCCAGTCTTCTCCGACAGCAAAGATGCCTCACCTACACTAGCGAAATAGTCGTTGAACATGTTTGCTACAGCATAGGGACAGCGTATGGCAGTGTTTTGGTGTTTTAACGTAAGGTTTTTAAGATTCCTTTTCGGCTTAGCTCCTGTGATATTATTTACAATATTCCACATCGTTTTAGTTTTATTGTTTGAGTTTGTCATTTCTTCTGCGTAAGTTAGTCTTTTTGAAGCTTTTATACATTTCTTCAGGGTCGTTCTATATTTTTTATAGTGCTGTCTTAATATGATGTTTTTCGATTGGTTTAGCATTGTTTTTAATAGCCTTTTATGCCTACATGACGTTTTTAAGCCCTTTGTAAGCCACTTAATTTTGTTATTACTTCTTAGTTTAATATTTACTTGTGGTATATGAATGTCTAATAGTTCGTGCAATTTATGGTTAAAATTATTATAAATTAAATTTATGTCATAATAAAAATTCTTCGAGCGTTTTCACGTTGTCAGATCCGATATCGGATGTCGAATGGAAGTAAAATATAAGACATAGTCAGGCCGCGGGGGCGTCGTCTTTAGCGGTCACGCACAATACAACGAACATTATGTGTACACATATATACGCAGACAACAAATGATATCGGTCCGGCAGGTCTGCTGACGGGAGCTCCGATATGGCTGAAATTATCGGAAGTGCCTTTCCGATATCGGATGTCGATAGCCGCCTATGAGAAAAACAGCTGAAGGAGAGTGCCAAATGGCAACAAGTCCGCATTTTTGCTTTAGAAGAGTATTATATCTATCTATCTATCTATCTATCTATCTATATACGTAATCAATCAATCAATCAATCAATATGTTTATTTCAGGCAAAAACCCATAGATAAAAATTACAAATTAAACACATAAAATTACATAAAATTAATTGAAATTACATTACATTGAAAATCAAATTAAAATTAAAACCTAATAATACCTCAATATACATTAGTACCTACTTACTCTCTTCTTCCGTCAGTTGAGTTAAAAGGGACGGACGTTTTAAATACCTAAGATAACCTAATAGACGTTCTAACAAATACTCATAGGCGATTAAAACGGAACTCTAAAAATGTTACAAAAGAAAAAACAAAACAAAAAGCTGAATAAGCTCGAGCGCCTCCAGAATCTCGGTATAAGGTTTATATTTGGTCTGCGCAAATTTGACCATGTGTCACAGTTCCGTTCTCAGCTCAAGTGGCTTCCTATTCGTCTTCGCCGTGACTCTCATGTTCTCGCCCTTCTCTATGGCATTCTCTTTAACCCCGCTACACCACCTTATCTCAAAGAGCGTT